>NW_026606789.1:0-10000 GCF_029890125.1 Rhinichthys klamathensis goyatoka | reverse complement strand
AAGCTCGTGTTGTTGCGTTAACCACTGAGCTATCGTCTATACGTCTGTGACTGTTTTTATTGCAATGTTTTACTTTTTCATTATTTATTCAATTTCATTTCAGTAGCCTAATTTCAGTATTGTGATTATGAATTATTTTAACTACGTTTCACTTGTTGAATTCATCTGCTACCAGCTTTCAAACGCTCTGAATCAGTGCGGTGCGGCAGCAGATTACGCATTAGAGAGAATAAACAAACACTTTTCAGAGTCTATGATTGTAGCGCCTCTTGGCGGTAAAAGGCAGCAAATACACCCCACATTTTACCGCCGCGGTGGAACGGCTGATGTGGGCATTGTCATGGCTTGCCTCGACATTTGCGTTTGAATAGCGCGCGTCCTCCGTGGGCGTGTCAGATTAACGCGTAATGAAGTGTAATGAGCTGGGGAAAAAAAATCTGACAGCACTCTCTTTTCATACAGATTACATAAACTGAGAATATTTGTTTTTTATATAAATTACATCATTAAAAAGAAGAGAATTCAAGCTTCATAAAGAAAAACCTCTCGTGCCTGTATGACAAGTATTTGCAGAGTTAGAGTTAATTTTTCGGACGTGTTTCAGAATGGACTGCACTGACAGAGAGAAGGCAAAACTCGCATCATGTTTATTTTTCTTTATTTGACAAAAAGCACAAAACTTTGTTTTTATTGTGAGTATACAGAAAAATAATAGACAATTAACAGGATCGATTGATGTATAACACTTATATGTACGATCAAAATCAACAGAGTATTTTAAGTCTATTTTTCTGCTATGTGAAAAAAAAACGGCAAAACGCGCGGGCGCGTTTCTGGTCCCCAGAGGGTTAAAGGTGTGTCACATTAGCGACATTTCTGCGACATTTCACAGGCAAAAAATGTCAATTGTCTATTGTCAATAGTGTAGCAATGTATGAAACCAAGCAGCTTTCTGTTGGTCAACGTGCAAATCTACATGACCAACTTGAACCCGTTGCAAAATATGCATGGGGAAATCTTTCCCCCTAACGCAAATTTCCAGATTCCTATTGAAATGACTGGATTTTGCCCGTGAAAATTCTATTTGACCAGAAAATATATTTTAAGTTGTCAGAAATATTGGTTAACCTAGGATCTTTGTCTTCAAACTATAGCTGGGTTTCCATCCAAACGTGAAGCCAATCTTATCAAAGTTCGCAAAAAAACAAACAAATGCGAATTAGGTGCGTTTCCATCAAGTTGTTCAAGCGGATGACAGTGATATTGGTAACCTATACCAACAGTAAATAAAAAACCATCAGTGGAAACAGCCAACTAGTCACGTGGGTTTACTGTTTGCTACGTCAGAATTTATTCGGAAAATTAGTTTCCATTTCCCATTATTCGTATGAACTCTTTTTCGCACAAGTCAAAAACCACACAAACTTTAAGAAATGCGAATTAAGGAATTTTTTCCCCGAAATTTGCATCATTCGTTTCTGATGCGATACTTCAAAATGCGCATAAAAATAGGGTGATGGAAACATAGCTATTGTGACTATTTCTCATTTAATGTCATGAGGCTTAAAAAAAAATTTAGTTTGGTTCCGGTTTCCGACCGACCCTGTCAATTTATGTGCGACCCAAATTTATTTTATGAGCTTGGGGAACAAATAATAAAAATTAAATAAATACACAAATAAAAAACTGAGGCGAACTATAATTTACGTTTTTGTACAGCACGCAAAGCAAGATGCCTGTTGTCCTCCAGCAAAACAAACGAGGTAACTTAGCTACATGGTCGTTCACACATCGTTCGTCAAACTGAACTATAATACATATACAAGTATTATTTTATTTTTTTGTCATTAAGGACACTTTTATTCATATACGCACACATACAAATGCATGCATTCATAGGCACGCACACACCACATGATGAGTTACAGAGTAACCTCCATCCGCCTCCCAAGTTTCATTAAAAATCATCCCAAATCCCAATACCCTCTTCTGCTGTCTACCACTTCTTTCGCCATGTATTTGTTCGTTTCTTTTATTATTTTATGCAATCCAAAACACTCTAACCTGCCGCGCTTCGTATCTACAGAGCTCGTCTAACTTGTCCGCGACAAATGGATTTTTGAAGGACAAGTAAAAGAGAATTTTACTTGCCCGAACGGACAAGTAGCCTGATTAGAACATCAATAACAAACAAAAAATAACTAGGGAATCACTAAACCGAGAGAATGATTCTGATTTTATTACATTTATTGTAAGTTGCGATCGATTGTGGATAAAAAATGTATTAGCCTGCTGACGGTGAGGTGCGCTGTTGACGCTGGCGCAGCCTCTCGAGGAGAAATCTACACACATGAGCGCAGCACACACACACACAGGTTAACAACATACTGCCTATAAAAAATCTAAATGTGGAGTTTCTATATTTTAACATATGTGTTAAGCAGCCTCAATTATTTTTCCTGAACACCATCACGATTGAAAATGTGACATTGATTTCCTACAACAGTTCAATAAACAGTTAAAATTAAGTCACTTACATTTTAGATGAAATATTGGCTGTTTTTGTTCTGTTTCTGCAGCGAAAATAGTTCCAAACAAAAATCACAGCAGAACCACGGCGCATCTCACAGGAACACTCATCCTGTTTTCATTACTGAATGATTCAGCATTTTGACCGAATCGGTTGAGTCAAAGATTCAATGACCCATTCATTTCATCTGTCTCATTCTTGAATGAATCAACCGTTTAAACGAATCGTTTGAATTAATGAATCAATGACTCACTCATTAATACGGCCGCCTGCCGCCACCTATTGGCAGTTTAGTGTTTATAAGTAGCCTATACTTCTTTCCGATGTTTCTTATTTGTACATTTAAATCAATTTCATAACATTATTTTATGCAATTGTAATTTTTCAGTGTAAATTATTTAATTTGATCAGCCCTACCTAGGGTAACAGTATGCTTGATCTTACATTTTAAATTCTTAAATTTGATCAATAAATTCAATTATTTAGAATAAGACGACACTGTAGGGCATTTAATAAGATTGGGGGAGGGGATGCCCTTCAAAGGTGCAGATATTACAATATGCCAATTTAAATATCAAAGCTGATTGAACACTGATGAGAACATTGCTTCAGAATAAATAAATTTAAAAATTAAAAAAAAATCCGGACAAGCAACTTTTTTACTCTGACAAGTGAATGACAGATTTACTTGTTTGGAGGGCAAGCATATGAAAAGGCTTAAGGTCGAGCCCTGAATAATTTCCTACCTATCCCTTGCTGCTGCCACTAAAAAAAAAAAAAAAAAAAAAAAAAAAAAAAAAAATTCCCTACCGACCCATGACCTTAACTGACAACAAACCAGAACCAAACTTTTTTTTTTTTTATGCCTGAACATCCCAGCAAAGTTTTGACACTGAGGTGTTGTGGAATGTGCATGTGTAAATTTGACAGCATTTTTTTTTAACCTGATTTTTTGTTTTGTTTTGTTTTTCATAGTTAGATTTTTCAGAATTGTACTGAATCTGACTAGTGTATTTGACCCGAAACACAACGATCGTACCCAGAATTTTAACATAACACAATGGTTAAGTCCTTGGGTTCCTTCTTTATCCCTACTTTGATGACCTGATAGGCCGCACAGTCTTGTGGACATCATGGACATGTGATGTCCAATACAAATCCGTAACATTGCAAGTACACATAATTTGCGCCATTCGGGGCCAGGGCCTAAATCTAAGAAAAAGAGCGCTGCTAAATGTGCCATGAGTTTAAAACTATAGACTGCAATAAAAAGCCTATAAATAAAAATAAATAAAATTGAACAACACAACATTCATTCTAAAGGTAAAATAAGCACAGCTGAAATGACTTTCACCAGATGCATAAGGTGGTAATTCAGCCAGCCGCGCAACATTTAGTAAGTACTAATTACTCTGGAGGGAGATGGAAGGCCTTCTGTTTGGCGGCCAGCAGCTGCAATCACAGAGCAAGGACAGATAACACGACCTCGTTTGTTTTTCACAGACTTTAACAACTCATTACCACTCCTGAACGCAGAGAAATTATACCCTACTGCTGCTAATGTTTCTCCTCACACTAACATATGTTTTATAAAGCACTCTGGCATGTGTGGCATCAGGAACACAACATTTAGTGCAGAAGTCCTATGGCTCTGTTTAAAGAAATGGGCACTTATAGCACTGTGGTCGTCCCGATCAAGCACACTGCATGTCTATTCACCTGGACTAACTATTACAAACAACAAATCTGGTTTGTAAGCTTGATGGTTGGATGCCTACAGGAAGCAAGTCATGATCCAAGAGTGCACCTGAGCAAAGTACACCAGGTTGCACCACCGGGATTTTCATGTAGTAGGCAAGCATCTGGCACCTCAACATAACATTATAAAAAGCATTAGATACATAAATCCCATATTTTTGCTTATGAAAACTATTAGATAATACTACTAATACCTAACATAAAATTAGTCTAGCATGACATTTAGCTAGTTTTAAACACAGATATCTATAGATTCAACTGCTTTAGACACTTCAATGCATCAGCCATCTTGGAACTATCAACATTTAAGACGCTGCTCGTCATCACTCACACTAACAAACCAATTAATTTCCAGCAAAAAATTCCACAACATTCTGCAGCCTATGGTTGTAAGAAAGAAACCAAGATATCTATGGTAGGGTTCTCTGAAGAACTGAAGAGCAGTTATATTTGTAAGAGCTATAATCAATGTTCCTTTTTATTTACCATATGCAGAATTATCTTACATTAATAATAAACTAATTTCTGTGACAATCAGCTGCTAAAGGCTTTTGCAGATATAGATATTCACACATGTGAAAAACTAGTTTATTGACCAGCTTTTACCATTCCAATATGTGGGATGGCTTACGTATAGTAGTGGCCCATATGAATAGCTGCTAATGGGGTATTTATGGATATAGATATCTATAGTTTTAATCACATCAAATTCCCTCAATTGAGTGACAGCTTAAAGTAAGCTAAATTTGCAGTATATTGCTAGAAAACAGCAATAAAAAAGGAAAAAACTAAACTAACTAAATTTTTACTTTAAAATTATGAATTCAATAGAAAAGTCCTTCAAACATTGAAGTCAGCATGAAACAGAAATCTCCTCTTTTTTCTTTTTGTGATCAGAGTGAAACAGCCCTTGAAAATAAATGTAGGCCAAGACTTGATTTTGTCCATGGAGACATTATTGAATTGTAGAAAATGTTGTCGATTGCTTTCTGCTGTGATCGTTTTATTTGACTGACTGGTGTACACTGCTTCAGAGAAGAGATGTTGTTGCAAACGGGCGGGCGCATTAAGGTTTTTGATGAAAGGCACGTTTTCTTAAAACAGAATGTGTGCACAGATAAATCATTTAATAAACTCTGCAACATTCCATAAAAAAATAAGAAATTGTCAATTTGGATTTCATGGTGACTAAATCATACATCTGCCACATCGGCATACATAAACAGCTGCCTTGATGCCCAACCTCATTCTGTTTCTTCAACTAGCCCACCACTGCAACATCCATCTCTCTCAATCATGTCCAGAGCCAGTGCTGTCTTCTTGATCATTAGAGCCCTGTTAGATGAAAGCAGAGCAGAAGAGAGCCGCTCCACACTCGGCTTTCGTGTCTGAAGTGCTGTCAGGGCAGGCTGGACCCGTCAAACAATGTAGCTGCATCTGTCCCGGCCCTTCAAAAAACGCTTGTTCCACCATTACCTGAGCATCAGTATGAAGCACCACCCTGAACCTGCCATCAAAGCTGTCATTTCACAAGAAGGACTTCCCAGAAATCGATGGGATATCATGTATTTCACAGATGAAGGAAAGAACAATCACAACATCGCCCTAATCAAGATCAAAATGATCATTGCATCTCAAGCTGTATTCCTTTCTGACTTGCTTTAAATCGGAACAGATTTGCCACTAAATGAGCGATTTAAAGCTTGAATCGGCACATTACCCAAATAAGGGCCACCAAATGCAGATCTTTAACCGCTAGGCTACACTGCCCATGTTACTGAAGCCTATAAAATGTCAAAGCTCCATAGAGATATGCCTATATTTGCTGAAACAAAGAAACTCCAGGGAATTACATCACACTTCTATTGGTAAAATCAGCCTGAATTGTCAAACTAATCTTAGGCATCTGGAAAGATACAGAAATGTATAATTAGGATGAAAAGAGCTGAGGGAGTTGGGTGAGAATCTTGAGTTATGCCGTAAGATAAACGCTAAGAGCTATAACATCAAGAAGGGAACATACCGTAGTATTTTTCCTTCAAGTGAAGTGTTTGTAGGTTATCTTAAACTCCTGATTTATGCTCTGTACACTATTAGCAGAAATGAATAAATCTATCTGCACTCGTTTGCACCTCAATTCAGGATAGGAAACAACAGCATGATTAACCGAGCAAACAGTGACTCAACCACTCAACTGGTAACACAGACATCCACAGATCCTCATTAGAGTGTTTATAACCACCGTTCCACATGATACTTGATACCGCATAGAGTACTGTATGAATGTCATTTACTTGATTTCACACAAGCAACAGCTGCACTACTGCCAGAAAACAGACCAGGCTCTTTTTTTTTTTTTACTTTTTCCAAAATAGATATTTCTCTGAGAAGGGAACTTAATTAATCTGTTGCCAAATTGTCAAATGAATATAAAAAAAAAGTCCAGCAGTCAGCACTTTCAAACAGAAGGCTTAAAAACGTTTAAGCCCAAATCTGACCTTAAACGTGGCAACAGTAAATGAAATCATGATTTATTAAAAATTATTTTAATTAAACGATACTTTCTGAATACAGTAAGTTGATGATTAGACAGTACAGAGGCCCTCTGAGCTTTCATTCTCAAAAATCCCTGCAACACCCTTGTGTGAATATGGATTTATGCAGGGGATCACAGATTCACAGAGATGCTGATTAAAACCAGTAGATTCAGAGCCAAAAAAAAATAAAACACTGATGCCTGATGCAGTGTGTACTGTTAAATAAAACTATTGAAATATGTTTTTGTTGATTGAAATATGAAATAAATTGAAATATGATGAAAAAATAAAACAAAATAAAACAAAAATAAAGCTAAATAGAAATATTTAAAGCAAACAAAATCCAATAACAATGACAAGCACATAACAAAATGACAAACTTACATTTTAAATGAAATAAAATTAATATTTTTGAATTTGCTTTTATTTTTTATATTTTAAGTTTTTAATTATTAATAAAGTTTTGTAATAGTGTGTAAATAATAAAATAACAAAACAATATTTTATGATGCAAAATTCATTTATACTTATATATCCTTTACTGCCCAGATGGGCAAAATATTGCTGCCAATTACAGTTGATTTAAAATGTTTAATGCAAAACATAAAATACAGTAAAAATCTTGCATGATTTTAAATTATATGCATCAATATTACAATAAACAGTTATATTTACTAAAAAAAAAAACTATTTACTAAAAAAATTATATTTACACTACATTGAGTGCTAAGGCTTTAAACCATCAATTTAAACTGACAGACACAGAAATGAATCAAACATACCAACTCTAACGTGGTTTTTGCTAAATGATTTAAATGATAAAATGGGTTTAAATGATAAAATAGTTAAAATTATAGCCTATATAAACATTTGTCTCAAAGCGCTCATACTAACGAGACAATGGCACAGTCTATAGAAAACTGAGTGGCCACATAAAAAGTGCATTAAAATCAATGAAAATTTAAGATGTTGTCTTATCCAAATCATTACGGATATATAATGAATATTCAATATTTCGCTAAGCCCTACCTCCCAACAGACAGAAACACCCAGAACTTAATAAGGAGCATTAACTTGTTAACAAAACCTGCTGTTCTGCACAACTAGATCATGATGGATGATAGCTATTACACACATATCAGTCTCATGGAGTGGTCGCCTTGAGCAAAAAGAAGGAAGAAAACGACCATTTTTGCACAGCCTATTTAACAGATTTCAGTAAATGTTTAAAACTGATAATCTGCATCTACTCAGACCTAGTGCCGTTAGCTAATGTATTGCTCTGTGATTTTGTCACATATGTGGAGTGTCATAAAAATGTATTTAGACAGCTCACAGAGGCAGTTGAAAGAACATTTGGTGAGGCGGAGAAACTTCCATAAGGAAAGGGACGCTCCTTCTCCTCAGAATAGCAAATCATATGAAATCCTAAAAACCAGACGGTTCTGATACAGATTTGTAAATAAAATAGATAAAATCTGTTCCAAATGCAAATTTACTGCAATACATCCATTCACTTCCAACCTGTTCCATGCAGTAGTAGGGCAGTTGGGCTGGGAATTTAAGGACTGTTAAATACCCCACAGGAGCCACAACCATACGCTCCTCACTCATTAATTACTTTAACTAATTAGCTAGCCAGGCATTTTGGGAGATGTTGGGTGTCTTCAGCTTCAACTTCTAGAACTAATTTGTGTCACAACGCTATTCCGTTACAGAAAAGCTTTAAATAATTCAAGACATTACACCATCTTTGTCTCAGCCAGCACGTCTTTGCTGGGTGGGAATGTGTTTGAGACTGATCTAGCTGGTGGTTCGAGAGTGGTGTCATGGTGGACATCTACATACTATTGTCTGATGTGATATTACACAACGTTTGGAAATAGAGTCGCTCTCCCAATGCCCCTCAATAGCCATTCAGTCAGTGAAAAGTAGTTTGTTTCTGAGCCAAGATGGCTGCCCCTTTCACCCCTGCGGTGGGAATGTTCCAAGCGCCCGGTGAAGTGCAGAGTGAAGTGGACGCACGGGGTGTTCGGACATCTTAGAAAAGATTCCAAATTCACAGGGAACAAACAATTCAGTCCAAAGGGCACTACAAACGGCATAAGGAACAACAAAACCCAGGAAGTGGACAGAGAAATTTACGCAGCAGTCATTAAAACAACCTGAATATTATTTAGCATACACTATTACACTATTCTCACCTAATTTATCATGTTTACATGCTTACTTGAAATTTACTTGGCTTCCTTAGAGAATGCAAAAAATAAAGCACAAGAGCAGCAATATACAATATACAGCAATATATATCTTGGCTTAAAATCATCATGAAGTGCTATTTACCACCCTAATTTAGTTGAATATTATGAAAAAGAGAATGAGGCAGGACTTGATTTTATCCACTGGGAATTGATTTAATGGTGAAAAGCATTACATACCTGAATTAAGCCAGACGAATGAGTGTTCACTAA
This sequence comes from Rhinichthys klamathensis goyatoka, assembly GCF_029890125.1. Classification (NCBI taxonomy): domain Eukaryota; kingdom Metazoa; phylum Chordata; class Actinopteri; order Cypriniformes; family Leuciscidae; genus Rhinichthys; species Rhinichthys klamathensis. The sequence goes on along the minus strand of NW_026606789.1, from coordinate 704 downwards.
AATAAATGTCAAAATAGTTGTTTGTCTACTGGTTAACATCACCCAATAAGCCGCACAGCTAAGTGGCATTAGCAGAAAAGCAAAGCCATTACGGAGAAAGAGCAAGTTACTACATTTTGATGAAAGATTACAAACTTGGAATAACATGCACAATAATAACAGGAATGTCCATTAAGAAAGTAAATGATGTCAAATCTGATTTCATGTTGACATTATGTTTTAAAACCCCTAAAGGTTGCCCTGTTGTTCTCCAACTAAATAATCACCCAGGCCCCCATATTAGCCAAGTCACTATGTGCCTGGCCATAACAATGCCTTCCCTTCCTAAAAAAAAGAAAAAAAGAAGCTTTTTGCATTTTTTTTGTATCCCTCGATTTCTCATGAGGCCAGAGACTCTCTCTTTCAACTCGGGACTCACAATGTGAGAGACAAAGCCTTATTGAATGTTTGTCTCCCGTCGCTCACCTGCTGAGACAAATTTCACATAACTCCATCTACGCCTGGGGAAAATGTAATCAGAGGACTGGAGCGCCTGCATACAAATAAAAGATCAGTTCCTCTCTCTCTTGCCCGACACAAAGCGAGCATATGGAAATGGGCTTGCTTTTTCAGGCCAGGCCTGAATGGGCTGAAACACTATCCTTCACACACAGGGTGGAGCAGGTACAGTCTGCGAAGAGGGTTTACAAAAGCAAAACCCAACT
>NW_026606788.1:1265000-1314475 GCF_029890125.1 Rhinichthys klamathensis goyatoka | reverse complement strand
TGTTTGAGTGAGTGTTTGAGTGAGTGAGTGTTTGAGTGAGTGAGTGAGTGTTTGAGTGAGTGAGTGAGTGAGTGTTTGAGTGAGTGAGTGAGTGTTTGAGTGAGTGAGTGAGTGTTTGAGTGAGTGAGTGAGTGTTTGAGTGAGTGAGTGTTTGAGTGAGTGAGTGTTTGTGTGAGTGAGTGTTTGAGTGAGTGTTTAAGTGAGTGAGTGAGTGATTGAGTGAGTGAGTGTTTGAGTGAGTGAGTGTTTGAGTGAGTGAGTGAGTGTTTGAGTGAGTGAGTGAGTGTTTGAGTGAGTGAGTGTTTGAGTGAGTGAGTGTTTGAGTGAGTGAGTGTTTGAGTGAGTGAGTGAGTGTTTGAGTGAGTGAGTGTTTGAGTGAGTGAGTGAGTGAGTGAGTGTTTGAGTGAGTGAGTGTTTGAGTGAGTGAGTGTTTGAGTGAGTGAGTGTTTGAGTGAGTGAGTGTTTGAGTGAGTGAGTGAGTGAGTGTTTGAGTGAGTGAGTGTTTGAGTGAGTGAGTGTTTGAGTGAGTGAGTGTTTGAGTGAGTGAGTGTTTGAGTGAGTGAGTGAGTGTTTGAATGAGTGAGTGAGTGTTTGAATGAGTGAGTGAGTGTTTGAATGAGTGAGTGAGTGAGTGTTTGAATGAGTGAGTGAGTGAGTGTTTGAGTTTGAGTGAGTGTTTGAGTTTGAGTGAGTGTTTGTTTGAGTGAGTGAGTGTTTGAGTGAGTGAGTGTTTGAGTGAGTGAGTGTTTGAGTGAGTGAGTGTTTGAGTGAGTGAGTGTTTGAGTGAGTGAGTGTTTGAGTGAGTGAGTGTTTGAGTGAGTGAGTGAGTGAGTGAGAGAGAGACACACCTGGTCGGTGATCTTCTGGAAGTGCACCTCCACAGTGCAGCTCTGCAGGTCTGGGTGCTCGTCTGAGCTGTGGATCAGCACCGACAGCTTCTTCGAGCGGATCTTCTGGGCCCGGTACCCGAACACAAACAGCATGGAGTCGATCACGTTGGACTTGCCACTGCCGTTCGGCCCGATGATACAGGAGAAGCGCTGGAGAGAGAACGGGTCAGGCAGAATGCAATGGTGAGATAACAGCGCTGGAAAACCATCACTCATCAACCTGATTACTCATTTATTCTATGCACTTTTATCGTGCCGTTTACACAAGTTAGTGTTTCTTATGTTCAGTAAATCACCTGTTTTTTAGACCCTGGGTTAATGGTTCTGAAATAAATGGCTAGCCTACCTAATCTATTGCATGTCTTGAAGACATTAATACACTCAGAATACACAGTAATACGCTTAATTTTTTCCTTGTGTCTGCTGCTGGAGTTTTGCACCTCAAACGATGATCAGTGAAGGCCAGATTGTAAAATCAGTCCACAAGAGGGCGCAATAACTCAACCCGACAGCAGTGTGCCATTGCCTAACGCACAGGCCAAGCCAGGGGTTCGTTCTCACACGCCTGAGAGGATTCGACAGATCTTCTCATCGCAGTACTGATCTCTGGCTTATTCGGTTCTTCAAACACATTTGTGGATTTGATTAAATATCTGGATTGAGTCGTCTGAGATTACTGTGCGTTCTTGTGTTCATTGGAAAGGGCAGATATATCGATACTGATGTGTGAAATGCAGATGGAGGGCCAGCAGTGATGAGCAGAGTGAAGGAGATGGAGGGAAGTGTGTACTGTGCTGGTGTAGAACGGCATAAAGAGAAAATCACAACAGATGTTGGACGTGATCCTCATGTTATGAAGAGGAGCGATGTTTCTACTGAAGTGAAAGCCCATTGAGGCGCTAGAGGTGGAGAATGTGAAGCTGAGGTCTGGTTCGTTTATATCGCACTGCTTTCTGGAAGTGAGTTTAGGGCAGTATTTAGATTTTCCGTCGTGATCGTGAAAAATGTCGCCATTGTAGGTCATTCGTGCTGAATCGAGAGTTGCCGTAGGAACTAACATCATCGTTCAGGGAGAAAACTGGACAGTGTAATACGCTTTTCCAACATCCCACCTAGAGCTGTCGAGATAACCACAATAATGCAGTACCGGGCTACCGCAGGCTAACCACAGAGGAACCGCAGAGCAACCGCAGGCTAAATGCAGAGCAACCGCAGGCTAACCGCAGAGCAACCGCAGGCTAACCGCAGAGCAACCGCAGGCTAACCGCAGAGCAACCGCAGGCTAACGGCAGACCAACCGCAGGCTAACGGCAGAGCAACCGCAGGCTAACGGCAGAGCAACCGCAGGCTAACGGCAGAGCAACCGCAGGCTAACCGCAGGCTAACAGCAGAGCAACCGCAGGCTAACCGCAGAGGAACCGCAGGCTAACCGCAGAGGAACCGCAGGCTAACTGCAGAGGAACCGCAGGCTAACTGCAGAGGAACCGCAGGCTAACGGCAGAGCAACCGCAGGCTAACTGCAGAGCAACCGCAGGCTAACTGCAGAGCAACCGCAGGCTAACTGCAGAGCAACCGCAGGCTAACCGCAGAGCAACCACAGAGGAACCGCAGGCTAACCGCAGAGCAACCACGATATTCACACGCTTCCTTTTTTCATAAGGCTACATCCTTCTTGTTTTGAACTATGTGCATGTGTACTGAATGTTAAATAAGTTAATGATAACAAGACTGTTTATGATGGTGATTTGTACAGAGGCTTCGTGGCTTTGCACATCAGCCTAATCAGACAGTGAATGAGATCGACTGAGCGCGTGCGATTACATGCGTCTGTCTTTCAGGTCAAGTCATATTTTCGTGAAAAGGTTGCCGTTTCCATTTGTCGGATCATCCTTTTAAGGTGTAAGGATGTTTACCGTGATCGGCGGCAGCGCTGGTCAGCACAGCGCGAGGAAGCCGCGGGAAACTAAAGTCAGCGAGTCGTGCACTGAAGCCCTGCCATCGGCCTCTATTAGCGAAGCTTCAGCGTTAGCCATGCGACGCATGCTGGTCAGCTGAGCCTTGAAAAGTGGAGCCCAAAGTAAAAAAAATAACTAACACCTTGTTTCATTACATCTATCGTCTAATGGCGTTTGTGAACGTGTTAAATGACTCAAAGGCAGTCAGTTTAGTTTCCGTTACATTGGTTACTGAAAGTGTCCTTGTTTTTTGTGCATGCTGACCACATCGTAACACTTATTTCTATAGCAACAAATAAATAATCAAAATAAATAAATAAATGGCATAGCGCGATATTGAGCCACTCAAAAATACTGCAGGGAAATCCCTTCACCGCGCCAGCAGTGCTGTTTCACACTCGCATCCAGACGACGGGTTTGGGCTGTGTGCATCTCCTTGAGCCTAGTTTACACTACAGGATTTAAGCCCGATTTGCAAATCGTTGAGCTCACCGACAGGTCAGGGTGTTACCACGTGCAAATCGCGGGAGATTAGCGGGCGATGAACGCTCGTCCATCTGTTAGTATGAAAGAGCCAACAACGCTTCAAAGACACTGGCAGACACGTCGCCGAGCCCAGAAAAATATCTAGCATGCTAGATATCCAGAGCTGTCGCACGACTCAACCTCAGTGATGTCATGAGCTACAGCCAATCAGAGCAAGGCATGCTCGCGTGTTGTGTTCTTCTTCGTCTTCTTCGCTGGGTATTGGCGCGCGTGATGTTTCGCGTCATTTCCGGTTCGTTTTATCGCGTGATTTTTTGTGACAAAACGTGGTTTGTAGACAAGATTGAATCGTTGGGTGACAGAGTTGTCAACTCGTGTAGTGCGTTACCTCCTGTTGCGGAGCAATCACGTCGTGTCGTGTGGTGTGAACAGCTCAACAACTTGAACACTCCTGATTTCACAGAGAGCAAGTCATGTAGTGTGAACCGCACAGTTCAGCCCGACGTTTTAAAATCACGTAGTGTGAACTAGGCTTTACACGTAACGCAAGGTATGCAATCAGATTACCTTTTCAAGTATCAGCATTACTTTTAAAAGTTACAACAAAATATCTGAGTTACATTTTCAAACAAGTAATGCAAGTTACTTGGTTTTCCCATGTATTGACTGACAGCTATGAAGGTATTTCTGTGCACACCGATACACACGTGTGGCTAATCTCTGCACCTACACACTCCACTGTCACAGGCCTTCAGCTGATCTGCACCAAAAACACCTTCATAGACAGCTCTCCTGTCCCCATGTTGAGACGAATCAAAGTGCAGAGGCGTTGTGTGTGTGTGTGTGCAAACATGATGGTTATGGTAGTTTTAATCTAGAGTATATGCGATTGTGAATTTACTCATCTCACTTGCAAAAAAAAATAAACATTCAATATTCCCCAAAATAAATTGAGCGTCAGCGTCAGTTCTGGCAGGCTGGTTAACTCCCCTCGCTGCTCAATGGCCAAAGCTCAAACAAGGCGCCCTATTTAAAGCTCATTCACCTTGCTCATACATGCTCGCTGCTCGCTTCTGCTGGCTCGCTGCTCGCTGCTGCTGCAATATTGACACAGGACGACGTGATTCATTCTCCATTCATCTCTGAAAATCTTCACGAAGCTAAGTTCCTTTTTAATAGTCATTGCTAAAAGCTATCAGTGTGTTGGCAACATGCTTCTTGTTAATGCTATCAGTGTGGCATTTGGGCTTATCTAACTAGTCGTTTTCATAAAATGCTTATGCGATCATATTGGCTACATGCGTTATCTGTTGTCATTGGCAACTGATCGCGTTGCTCACGCTGGCTTTTACCACTATGCAGCGCAGATTCAAACAGCTTGCTGTGATAGGAATTCACTTCTGCGGACTGCCTCCGGACCGTATACAGCTCATTCTTACGCATTGTGCAACAACTACGGCGGCGACACTCGCTCCGGTTTAACCCTTTAAGCTATGGGGCGGTGGTTTCTGCTGCTTACGAACGATACCTCCGTCTCGATGTTCGGGATATTCTTGACGACCAGAAGCCATGAGCTCAAGTCTCTGATTTGTTTCGTTAATAAAACACATTTGATCATTATTTTGCTCGCGCTCTGCTCAGTTAACGCCCCTGAATGCGCTATCAGCTGTTAATTTATTCATCTAGCTCGTTCTCAGAGGTGGATTAGTCATCTATCCATAGAGCTACACTGTAGACTGTCAAACAGTTTAAATACAGATAATCTAGGTAACAGTATGTTTTAGCTATTGCGGTCTTGATTAGTCATTTCAGTAATTAATTTATATTTTTACTATTATAAATCGCTAAATTAGGGCGGCTCAGTCGACACCGTTCGAGACACTCAATTCTGTTTTGGGGGGGAATAGCTCATGTAGTCAAATAAATCATCCTCTGTATCACAGAGGATTGCCAGGTGTGGTTTTGTTTGGGGGGATATTCTAGCTCTCACAGTCTAAAACTGTGTGAGCGTTCCCTAATGCTGCTGCTGCTGTCCTCTGACTCTCTGCTATTTCATGGTGCTCATGAAAGGTCAGAGGACTCCCTGAACAGAGCCATACCGCCAAATTTCAATTCAGGAACATCAACCTGTTTGCAATCTATTCAATTAAATTCTAAATGATTTTGTCTGTGTGTTCTTGACTTAATGGACCTGACAGAAATAACGTCAGTGAAATGCAGAATGGGGTTTGCTTGAGTGGCGCCCTCTACTGTACACACGCGGATCTGCGTTTCCTTCAGCCGGAGGCTTATCATGTCACTATTGGTGTAAAAGGGTCTTTACATTTGAAGATATCAATATTGTAACTGATTGTAACTGATGTTGCCTGTGGAAAGCGAACGAGGCACGCTGCTGAACGGAGAATGACTGACAGCTACAGCGGAGGGAGCAGTTTCATATTAAGACTTCAATAATCCCTCTCTATGTCACAGTAACCTATGTAATGTCTTCAGATTGTGCTCTGATGGAGCGAACACATCTAAAGCCTGGGACACACCAGGGCGACGGTCGGCCGACTCGTTTCCTCAGTGTTCCGCACCGTCGGCTGAAATTGTTCCTCGTCGGCTTTTTTTGGGCCAATTCGACATATTGAATCGGGCCGTCAGTGAGAGAGAGAACTCTGATTGGCTGTTCAGCTCAAAGCGGCACAGATAGAAGGCTCTTCTAGTGTTACGTCATCTTACCGGAGTGTTGCTTGGCCAATATTTCAATATCAACATGAGCAGAGTGGAATAAAGAAAGTGTTTAGCAGGATTGATATTCAAAATGGTAAGCACGCACTGCTTTGTTTATGGTTTGTGTATCTGCAGCCGGCAGTGTCGGTTTCCCTTTTTGAATGACGAATGTAGACGAATATATCTGCAGAAATAGACAGATGTCTCATTACACGCAGGCGCAGAACGCGCATTTGGCCCTAAAATATGGGTTGAGTAATTACTGACAGTTTTCATTTGTGGGAGAACTACCCCTGTAACAGCAGGAGTAACGGGCCGGAGCGGAGACCTGAGGTGGACAGGTCTGGTACCTTGTGGAAGGGGCCCAGGATCTGCTCCCCGGCGTAGGACTTGAAGTTCCTGTTGAGGATGTGTGTGATCATGAGGCGCGGGGCCCCGGGCTCAGAGCTCATGGCTGGGGGCGGCGGGGGGGCCACGCTCTCCAGGATCTCCTGCAGACTGCGCTGGTCCAGCACCTCCACCGGCTCGCCCACACACACTTCTGCAGCTGAACACACAACACAACACCAGTCAGAGGAGGAACACACATGTCTGCAGCTGAACACAACACAACACCAGTCAGAGGAGGAACACACACTTCTGCAGCTGAACACACAACACAACACCAGTCAGAGGAGGAACACACATGTCTGCAGCTGAACACACAACACAACACCAGTCAGAGGAGGAACACACACTTCTGCAGCTGAACACAACACAACACAAGTCAGAGGAGGAACACACACTTCTGCAGCTGAACACACAACACAACACCAGTCAGAGGAGGAACACACACTTCTGCAGCTGAACACAACACAACACACGACCTCAGTCACAGGAACACACACTGTTGAAGAGTTGAAGTTCGCTGTGCTTTATATAGGCTGTCGCGGTTATGGAATTTCCCTTGCGGTAATGTTGAGTGACTCAATAGCGCGATATTACCGCCATTTATTTATTTATTTAATTTTTATGTATTTGTTGCTATATAAATAAAGTTTACGATGTGGGCAGCATGGACAAAAACGAGGACATTTTCAGTAACCAATGTAACCGAAACTAAACAGCGTCTGTATGCGCATTGAAAGGCTTTCACTCAGCGCGCACATTGTTGCGACAACGGACTGACTTTGAGTGAGTCATTAAACCGTTCATTCAACGAACACGTTCAAAAAAGCTGATTCATTAAAAGAGATGTAATGAAACAAGGTGGTAATTATTTTTAACTTTGAGTTCCACTTTTCAAGGCTCAGCTGAGCAGCAAGGCGTCGCATGGGTAACGCTGAAGCTGATGCTTCACTTATTACAGACCAATGGCTTTGATTCAATGCGTGACTCGCTGATGTTATTTCCCCGCGGCTTCCTCGCACTGTGTAATGCTGACCAGCGCTGCTCCTGACGCACATTTATGGTAAATACCCGTGACGTGAACGTTAAAAGGATGATACGACAAATATTTCGCTTTCCTTTGACACGGCAACCTTTTCACGAATTTGACTTCAAAGACAGACGCAGGTAATCACACGCGCTCAGTCTCTCTCTCATTCACTGTCTGTGCAAATCCACGAAGCCTCTGTAGGCTACACATCACCATGATAAACAGTCTTGTTATCATTATGAACTTGTTTAACCCTCTGGGGTCTGAGGTGTTTTCGGGGTCCTTGAGATGTTTTGGCATGCTCTGACATTTCTGCTTTTTTCAGTTGCTTATAAACATATTAATGGCACAGGTGAAATTACACTCTATATAGCACACACAGGGCTACCATAATATGTGAACAACATGTTAATACATGTTTGTATTGTTGAGAGAATATTGTTTATGCGTGGTTATTGAAAAAACTAAAAAATAAAGTTTCTAATATAAGGCCACAAATAACATACTAAATATCTGTCCACAAGACTTTTGACTAGTGGATGTTGTCGCCTAGAGTTTTTGCTTCGAATTGATCTGAAAATCATTCTGCCTAATAGGGGTGTAACGGTACATGTATTCGTATTGAACCGTTTCGGTTCGAGGCTTCCGGTTCGGTACGCATTCAAACCGAACGATTCCTTGGACCATTTTTCCTGCCGACAAAATTCGCGCTGGCGCGATCACCACAACGTTGCGCAACATCAAATGGCAAGCGTAATGAAAGCGGAACGAAACTGCGTTACTCATTATGTGCTTCACGGGTCGTTTATCAGTTCGGACCAGCAACATCTGTGCAGCGCGAGCCTATGAGCGCGAGCCGATCTCGATCAAGCGATACTGTTACAACACAGCGCTAAGATCCAGTAAACAAAACATTTGAATTCGCCACTGAAGTAATAACATCGCTGCGAGATCTAGTGAGAAGCATTCACATTTCTCCGTTATTAACCGTAGATCTCTATCAGATCAAACAGCGCTGACGTGGACACCAGGAGAAACATTGTGCCGTGAATGAACTAGTAATACTTTACGTCCACAGACCAGCAACATTCACCATGGATTTAATATAGCAACACTAACTGTAACCAGTTTGGCTGGAATAGTGAAATGCTTTCAAGTACTTCACACATCTTTTTCCAGCACTTCAAACCTCAAATATTATATAAATAAATATAAGAGTTCAGATGCAAACGCCTCTAAGTGCCATTTGAAATTTTCTTCTAGAATGATCATTTTTATGAGGCTTGTATATTGAAGTTCAGTAATTTCACTCAAATGACAATTAATAGGTAATCTTCATTGCCATTTAAGTGAAATTACTGAACTTAAATATACAAGCTTGATAAAAATGATCATTCTAGAAGAAAATTTCAAATGGCTTTTGCATCTGAACTCTTCATACATTTAAATGTTATTTTTAATGTGATGACCAAAACATTATTTATGACTATTTATGATTATTATATATGACACCCATTTATAAACCTGAAAGTTTCAAGATGTAGGAAAACTCACACTTATTTAAAAAATATTTTTTTCTTTTAACAAATAGGAAATTTCTCTGGTATTTCTTACTTTTTGCTGTATCGAAAAACGTACCGAACCGTGACTTTAAAACCGAGGTACGTACCGAACCGTGATTTTTGTGTACCGTTACACCCCTACTGCCTAATCATTCACATAAAACAATAGATTGTTTTAAATTGTGAAAAACATTTTTTTGTTTGCAAAGGCAATATGCGGATGGGCGGAACGGCCCAACCCCCTCATGAATAATTAGGCAGTTCTCACCTGAGCAGACTGCATACTAATGAGCCTTTCATTCAGTGGTGTCACACAAGAAAGAATGCAAGGACAATATATATATATATAAATAAATATGTATACACACACATATATATATATATATCTATATATATATATACACTACCGTTCAAAAGTTTGGGGTCAGTGAGAATTTTATTTTTATTTTTTGGAGGAAAGAAATCAATACTTTTATTTATCAAGGAATAATTAATTTGATCGAAAGTGACAGTAAAGACATTTATAATGTTACAAAAGATTCTAACCCTAACCCTATTAATCAAAGAATCCAAAAAAAAACAAAAAAAACAAAAAACTATACAACTGACAGACCAACAACTGTTTCAACATTGATAATAATAATAAATGTTTCTTGAGCATCAAATCCTCATATTATACTGATTTGTGAAGGATCATTTGACACTGAAGACACTGACACTGGTGATGCTGAAAATTCAGCTTTGATCACAGGAATAAATTACACTTTACTATATATTCACACAGAAAACAGCTGATTTACACTGGAGATAATATTTAATACTATAACTGATTTTTGTTGTATTTTTAATCAAATAAGCGCAGCCATGGTTAGCAGAAGAGAATTCTTTTAAAAGTATTTAAAATCGTACCGACCCCAAACTTTTGAACGGTAGTGTATATATATACATATATATTTACAAACAATCAAAATATAAATGAAAGCCAAAAGCACATTTTTAGTCACACCTTTTAGCCATCCACATCACATTTTTAGCCATCCACCGCGGTAAAAATAAACCAGTCGCATTTCAAAGTCGTTCGCGAAACGACCGCCAGGTGGCGCAAAGGGACATTTAGCAAAACGTAAGTGGGGCTAATGTCTGTAGCCTAAGGATGAAATACTACAAGTTATGGTAATTTCCAAATAAGCCTACAACAAACATTTATAGCCTACTCCGTAATTGTTGGTCATACAGATAAGATATAATCTTTTAAAACTGTAAAAGGCTAAAGTATAGGCCTACACTCACAGGCTAAATGAAAAAATCGCTCATGTGAGAAACAGACGTTTGGGTATTCCCCAGTGAGAAAATTCATAGCCGAGCGGTAGAACTTAGGGTTCATCATCAAGATGACACGGGTTCAAATCCCGCACAAACAAGGTCTGCTGAATATTTTATATTTATTTAGATTTGTCTAGCTCTAAAACTCTGTTACACCATACAGTTTTTTTTTTGCTTATATTTATAAAATACAATTATCATGCATTTCCATTTTACACTAAGGAAAAAAAATAGTATCCAACAGAACGACTTTGCATCTGTATAATAATAGGCTACCAATCGTAATTTCAAAAGCAGTTATGTAAAAAAATTAATTATATATAGCCTATATATATATATATATATATATATATATATATATATATATATATATATATATACTATATACACTCACCGGCCACTTTATTAGGTACCCCATGCTAGTAACGGGTTGGACCCCCTTTTGCCTTCAGAACTGCCTCAATTCTTCGTGGCATAGATTCAACAAGGTGCTGGAAGCATTCCTCAGGGAGTTTGGTCCATATTGACATGATGGCATCACACAGTTGCCGCAGATTTGTCGGCTGCACATCCATGATGCGAATCTCCCGTTCCACCACATCCCAAAGATTCTCTATTGGGTTGAGATCTAGTGACTGTGGAGGCCATTTTAGTACAGTGAACTCATTGTCATGTTCAAGAAACCAATTTGAAATGATTAGAGCTTTGTGACATGGTGGAAGTAGCCATCAGAGGATGGGTACATGGTGGCCATAAAGGGATGGACATGGTCAGAAACAATGCTCAGGTAGGCCGTGGCATTTAAACGATGCCCAATTGGCACTAAGGGGCCTAAAGTGTGCCAGGAAAACATCCCCCACACCATTACACCACCACCACCAGCCTGCACAGTGGTTACAAGGCATGATGGTTCCATGTTCTCATTCTGTTTACGCCAAATTCTGACTCTAACATCTGAATGTCTCAACAGAAATCGAGACTCATCAGACCAGGCAACATTTTTCCAGTCTTCAACTGTTCAATTTTGGTGAGCTCTTGCAAATTGTAGCCTCTTTTTTCTATTTGTAGTGGAGATGAGTGGTACCCGGTGGAGTCTTCTGCTGTTGTAGCCCATCCGCCTCAAGGTTGTGCGTGTTGTGGCTTCACAAATGCTTTGCTGCATACCTCGGTTGTAACGAGTGGTTATTTCAGTCACTGTTGCTCTTCTATCAGCTCGAACCAGTCTGGCCATTCTCCTCTGACCTCTGGCATCAACAAGGCATTTCCGCCCACAGAACTGCCGCTCACTGGATGTTTTTTCTTTTTCGGACCATTCTCTGTAAACCCTAGAGATGGTTGTGCGTGAAAATCCCAGTAGATTAGCAGTTTCTGAAATACTCAGACCAGCCCTTCTGGCACCAACAATCATGCCACGTTTAAAGTCACTCAAATCACCTTTCTTCCCCATACTGATGCTCGGTTTGAACTGCAGGAGATTGTCTTGACCATGTCTAAATGCCTAAATGCACTGAGTTGCCGCCATGTGATTGGCTGCTTAGAAATTAAGTGTTAACGAGCAGTTGGACAGGTGTACCTAATAAAGTGGCCGGTGAGTGTATATAGTATATATATATATTTTTTTTTTTCAGGGCTGCCAAATCTCACGCTCTCACGCCACACCCCCGATTTCTCACGCTGAAGTGTCAACCCGGTCGGTCAAATTCCTAAAAGATATAGTTTATCTATACATCTACCTGTTGAGCCACTCGTGATCGACTAGTTATACCGCAAATTAGTTAAAATATCCCGTAATCTATCTAGAGCGAGCGTGCATGCGAGACAGATATTGTGCTCCAAACCATGCGCGCGCATGGCAGAGAGGTCTGTTCCCTACAACCTAGAGTTTTTAAAAACATGGTTTTAAGTAAAGTGTGATTTGCCAGGGGGGACTAGGATTTCCTTCTGGTCTAAACATCCCTGCTTCTGCTGAATTATTTTAATCCCCCCCGTAATTTTTTGGTCATACAGATAAGAGTAGAGTAGGCTTACATCGTTCAAAACTGTAAACTTGTATTCATATATAGGCTAATGACAAAAACAGTATAGGCCTACAGAGGATCTACTCAAACATGCAATGTAAGCGCTTCCCAATGAGAAAATGACAAGACAAGGGTGAAAATCTCGCTCTATGTAGGCTAAATCGCCCTGAATTAAAATGTAAAAACAAATCAAATAATGTATTTGTCGAAATGTTGCGATAATGTTTCATTTAAGTTCATAATTATTCTATAAATGTTATTTAATTTAGCAGCATTACCACGAAGCACCGTGTTTCGATATTTATTTGAATAATACAAAATAAAATAAAAACTTAATTCACAAATTGCATGCCTTGTGAGGATCCAAAGATCCCTGTAGAATTTAATATTGAGTTGAACATTTTGTTCATGACAACAAATTAACATGCGTTTTTTCAGATTATATTTAGTTTTGCTTGGAAAAAGCTGGCCCAAACCAGTTTTATTTCATCAATTATTGAAATAATGAAATATTTAGTAATAAACTTTTGTGACAGAAATATCACTAGGCTACATGTAACTTAAATCATTTAATTCCTTCATTATCAACACTGTCTAGAATAGCGATTTAAGTGTGAATTGCGACTTCTCTTTGTGTTAAGTCAGCCTCAGACTCCGATAGCCTGTGGGGGGTTGGAGGGACATTGCTGGACAAAGGTGTTAATGTTCCTCTTTCATATGGAGAGTGTCGGATAGCCAGCCTGATGAGCAGGCAAAATTATTGTAAGGATAAATCTGTGTCCAAATGTAGACCCCATATCTTATTAAATTATAAATATTGTAGTTTATTTATTGTAGCCTATTTAAAGTTTTTTTTCACACAAAATTTCAATTGAAGTTATTGTAAGGTGAATTCAACAAGGCATGCTGTGTCTTTGAAGCAACAATTAAAGGTTAAATAATTTTTTCGTGATTTGTATGGCTGACACGCAGCGACATATACAGTATTATCAGCTGTATGATGTGTTTTTACCCTGAAATGTTTAATTTCGAGAGAGAGACCCGCGCGCGCAGCGAGGGAGACTAAATAAACTTGTTAAAAAGAGATCCAGCGCGAGAGAGGCAAAGAGAAACGCATGTTTTTAATTTAATTATGTTTCTTTGGACAATTTTCGTTTTGTAGGCCTACTGTTTTAATTGTTTAATTTAGCTGTAATTTCTTTGGCAATACAAATTTAAAATGTCGCAAGAATAAGATTAGCCTAGTGTTTCTTATTTTGCATCGCAAAAGAAATAAACTCTAAACAAGATGCAACCCTGTTTTAAATTAAACAATTTAAACCTTGAAATGTTCGAACTTGGTTTCAAACTTAAGTAATTTTAGTGTTCTTTTACATTACACAATAATTTAGCAGACTAAAGACGAGCTTCTTCATTTTCATTTTCTGATGCAATCGGCTGACAATCTTCCTTCATCAGTTTTTGTCGTTTGTGCAGCGGCTGCGGTTCTACAGGAATGTAGCAAATTTATGTTGTAATGATAATTAAACAAAACTCTTGACTTTAAATAAGTAAACCGATATAAACAGTTACTATTTAAGCATCAAGGTGGGAAAATATAAACGCTGTTGGCCAACATCGGTTAACAACATGTATGCTACATTGAGATTCGATCTCGGGTCTGTTGAAGCTCCTCGAAGCTCGTGTCGTTGCGTTGATCACTGAGCTGTCTTCTGTATGCTGTTAAAGTTGTAAAGCCTCATTCATGTAGCCTAAATGTTTTTATTGCAATGTTTTATGTTGAAATGTTTTCATTATTTATTCAATTACATTTCAGTAGCCTAATTTCAGTATTGTGATTATGAATTATTTTAACTACGTTTCACTTGTTGAATTCATCTGCTACCAGCTTTCAATCGCTCTGAATCAGCGCGGTGCGGCAGCAGATTACGCATTAGAGAGAATAAACCGGAATAAACGAACACTTTTCAGAGTCTATGATTGTAGCGCCTCTTAGCGGTAAAAGGCAGCAAATACACCACACATTTTACCGCCGCGGTGGAACGGCTGATGTGGGCATTGTCATGGCTTGCCTTGACATTTGCGTTTGAATAGCGCGCGTCCTCCGTGGGCGTGTCAGATTAACGCGTAATGAAGTGTAATGAGCTGGGGGAAAAAATACTGACAGCACTCTCTTTTCATACAGATTGCATAAACTGAGAATATTTGTTTTTTATATAAATTACTTCATTTAAAAGAAGAGAATTTAAGCTTCATTAAGAAAAACCTCTCGTTCCTGTGTGACAAGTAATCGCGGAGTTACAGTTAATCTTAGGACGCGTTTCAGAATGGACTTCACTGACAGAGAGAACGCAGAACTCGCATCATGTTTGTTTTTCTTTATTTGGTGAAAAGCACAACACTTTGTTTTTATTGTGAGTATCCACAAAAAAAATAGAAACTTAACAGTATCTAATGATGTACAACACTTATATGTAAGATCAAAATTAACCGAGTATTTTGAGTCTCTTTTACACCGATAAGAAAAAAAGCGAGACAATCGCGCCGGCGCGATAGCCGACCCCAGGGGGTTAACATTTAATACACATGCATGAAGTTCAAAACAAGAAGGGTATAGACTTATAAAAAAACATGTGAATATCGCGGTTCCTTGCAATCCTCTGCGGTTGACTTGTCAGTAGCTAGACTCTGTACAGTGGGGGCGGAGCTAGACTCTGTACAGTGGGGCGGAGCTAGACTCTGTACAGTGGGGGCGGAGCTAGACTCTCAGTACAGTGGGGCGGAGCTAGACTCTCAGTACAGTGGGGCGGAGCTAGACTCTCAGTACAGTGGGCCGGAGCTAGACTCTCAGTACAGTGGGCCGGAGCTAGACTCTCAGTACAGTGGGGGCGGAGCTACACTCTCAGTACAGTGGGGGCGGAGCTAGACTCTCAGTACAGTGGGGCGGAGCTAGACTCTCAGTACAGTGGGGCGGAGCTAGACTCTCAGTACAGTGGGGCGGAGCTAGACTCTCAGTACAGTGGGGGCGGAGCTACACTCTCAGTACAGTGGGGGCGGAGCTAGACTCTCAGTACAGTGGGGCCGGAGCTAGACTCTCAGTACAGTGGGGGCGGAGCTACACTCTCAGTACAGTGGGGGCGGAGCTAGACTCTCAGTACAGTGGGGCGGAGCTAGACTCTCAGTACAGTGGGGCGGAGCTAGACTCTGTACAGTGGGGGCGGAGCTAGACTCTCAGTACAGTGGGGCGGAGCTAGACTCTCAGTACAGTGGGGCGGAGCTAGACTCTCAGTACAGTGGGGCGGAGCTAGACTCTGTACAGTGGGGGCGGAGCTAGACTCTCAGTACAGTGGGGCGGAGCTAGACTCTCAGTACAGTGGGGCGGAGCTAGACTCTCAGTACAGTGGGGCGGAGCTAGACTCTCAGTACAGTGGGCCGGAGCTAGACTCTCAGTACAGTGGGGCGGAGCTAGACTCAGTACAGTGGGGGCGGAGCTAGACTCTCAGTACAGTGGGGCGGAGCTAGACTCTCAGTACAGTGGGGCGGAGCTAGACTCTCAGTACAGTGGGGCGGAGCTAGACTCTCAGTACAGTGGGGCGGAGCTAGACTCTCAGTACAGTGGGGCGGAGCTAGACTCTCAGTACAGTGGGGCGGAGCTAGAATCTCAGTACAGTGGGGCGGAGCTAGACTCTCAGTACAGTGGGGGCGGAGCTAGACTCTCAGTACAGTGGGCCGGAGCTAGACTCTCAGTACAGTGGGCCGGAGCTAGACTCTCAGTACAGTGGGGCGGAGCTAGACTCTCAGTACAGTGGGCCGGAGCTAGACTCTCAGTACAGTGGGCCGGAGCTAGACTCTCAGTACAGTGGGCCGGAGCTAGACTCTCAGTACAGTGGGGCGGAGCTAGACTCTGTACAGTGGGGCGGAGCTAGACTCTCAGTACAGTGGGCCGGAGCTAGACTCTCAGTACAGTGGGGCGGAGCTAGACTCTCAGTACAGTGGGGCCGGAGCTAGACTCTCAGTACAGTGGGCCGGAGCTAGACTCTCAGTACAGTGGGCCGGAGCTAGACTCTGTACAGTGGGCCGGAGCTAGACTCTCAGTACAGTGGGCCGGAGCTAGACTCTCAGTACAGTGGGGCGGAGCTAGACTCTCAGTACAGTGGGCCGGAGCTAGACTCTCAGTACAGTGGGCCGGAGCTAGACTCTCAGTACAGTGGGCCGGAGCTAGACTCTCAGTACAGTGGGGCGGAGCTAGACTCTCAGTACAGTGGGCCGGAGCTAGACTCTCAGTACAGTGGGGGCGGAGCTAGACTCTCAGTACAGTGGGGGCGGAGCTAGACTCTCAGTACAGTGGGCCGGAGCTAGACTCTGTACAGTGGGGCGGAGCTAGACTCTCAGTACAGTGGGCCGGAGCTAGACTCTCAGTACAGTGGGGCGGAGCTAGACTCTGTACAGTGGGGCGGAGCTAGACTCTCAGTACAGTGGGCCGGAGCTAGACTCTCAGTACAGTGGGGGCGGAGCTAGACTCTCAGTACAGTGGGGGCGGAGCTAGACTCTGTACAGTGGGGCGGAGCTAGACTCTCAGTACAGTGGGCCGGAGCTAGACTCTCAGTACAGTGGGGCGGAGCTAGACTCTCAGTACAGTGGGGGCGGAGCTAGACTCTCAGTACAGTGGGGCCGGAGCTAGACTCTCAGTACAGTGGGCCGGAGCTAGACTCTCAGTACAGTGGGCCGGAGCTAGACTCTCAGTACAGTGGGCCGGAGCTAGACTCTCAGTACAGTGGGCCGGAGCTAGACTCTCAGTACAGTGGGGCGGAGCTAGACTCTGTACAGTGGGCCGGAGCTAGACTCTCAGTACAGTGGGCCGGAGCTAGACTCTCAGTACAGTGGGCCGGAGCTAGACTCTCAGTACAGTGGGCCGGAGCTAGACTCTGTACAGTGGGCCGGAGCTAGACTCTCAGTACAGTGGGCCGGAGCTAGACTCTCAGTACAGTGGGCCGGAGCTAGACTCTCAGTACAGTGGGCCGGAGCTAGACTCTCAGTACAGTGGGCCGGAGCTAGACTCTCAGTACAGTGGGCCGGAGCTAGACTCTCAGTACAGTGGGGCGGAGCTAGACTCTCAGTACAGTGGGCCGGAGCTAGACTCTCAGTACAGTGGGGGCGGAGCTAGACTCTCAGTACAGTGGGGGCGGAGCTAGACTCTGTACAGTGGGGCGGAGCTAGACTCTCAGTACAGTGGGCCGGAGCTAGACTCTCAGTACAGTGGGGCGGAGCTAGACTCTCAGTACAGTGGGGCCGGAGCTAGACTCTCAGTACAGTGGGCCGGAGCTAGACTCTGTACAGTGGGCCGGAGCTAGACTCTCAGTACAGTGGGCCGGAGCTAGACTCTCAGTACAGTGGGCCGGAGCTAGACTCTCAGTACAGTGGGGCGGAGCTAGACTCTCAGTACAGTGGGCCGGAGCTAGACTCTCAGTACAGTGGGCCGGAGCTAGACTCTCAGTACAGTGGGCCGGAGCTAGACTCTCAGTACAGTGGGCCGGAGCTAGACTCTCAGTACAGTGGGCCGGAGCTAGACTCTCAGTACAGTGGGGCGGAGCTAGACTCTCAGTACAGTGGGCCGGAGCTAGACTCTCAGTACAGTGGGGGCGGAGCTAGACTCTCAGTACAGTGGGCCGGAGCTAGACTCTCAGTACAGTGGGCCGGAGCTAGACTCTCAGTACAGTGGGCCGGAGCTAGACTCTCAGTACAGTGGGCCGGAGCTAGACTCTCAGTACAGTGGGGCGGAGCTAGACTCTCAGTACAGTGGGGCCGGAGCTAGACTCTCAGTACAGTGGGCCGGAGCTAGACTCTCAGTACAGTGGGCCGGAGCTAGACTCTGTACAGTGGGCCGGAGCTAGACTCTCAGTACAGTGGGCCGGAGCTAGACTCTCAGTACAGTGGGCCGGAGCTAGACTCTCAGTACAGTGGGCCGGAGCTAGACTCTCAGTACAGTGGGCCGGAGCTAGACTCTCAGTACAGTGGGGCGGAGCTAGACTCTCAGTACAGTGGGCCGGAGCTAGACTCTCAGTACAGTGGGCCGGAGCTAGACTCTCAGTACAGTGGGCCGGAGCTAGACTCTCAGTACAGTTGGGGCGGAGCTTCATCATGGGGTCCTCTGCTACCAAGTAATTTTAAGATTTATAAAAAAAAAAAGAAATAAAAAAAAAAGGCACATATCTGATGAATGCATATGTAATAATGGGTGGGTCACTTGTTGAGCCAAGTAAGCTTATATGTTAAAGGGGGGGTGAAATGCTATTTCATGCATCGTGAGTTTTTTACACTCTTAAAGAGTTGGATTCCCATGCTAAACATGGACAAAGTTTCAAAAATTAAGTTGTATGTTTGATTGAGTATTTCTGTTCTCGAAATACTCCTTCCTGGTTGTCACAAGTTTCGGAAAGTTTTTTTCGAGTATGGGCGCGTATGACGTCAGATGTGCCGTAATTTCCTTATACGGTCCTAAGGGCACTTCTCTCTGAAGGGCGCGCGCGCAGCCGTAGAGCGATAGCCGTAACCTATGCCCATCAAAGCGCTGTGCATCGGCTGCGCTGCAATATGTCACCAAAGAAGTGTGTTTTTGGTTGCCAAGGCAAGACAACACTGCACAGATTTCCAAAGAATCAAGCGTTAAGGGACCAGTGGATGGAGTTTGTTTTTCCAGAACATCAACACAGTTGTGCAAGTGTTCTTGTTTGTTCCATGTATTTCGAGGATGATTTTTTTATAACCTAGGCCCAGTTCGAAGCCGGATTTGCTAATCGTTTAGTTCTCAAGGATGGAGCAGTCCCAACACTAAAGGTTAACGGTCTTGCGTTGGAACCACAGGCGGTGAGTAGAACTGCTTCAAATATCTGTGCGTCTATCGGCGTGGCTAAACAACATGATCACGAATAGTTAATGTATCTATGGAGCATGCGATGTATGTTGTGTGTTTGTATAAATACATTTGTTTAGGTGGCTACTGTAGGTGTCTGTTTGTTTATTGTAAAACCAAATCATGTCTTCATAAACCACGAGCAGACACACAAATGTTCTAAAACTTCACACGCTCGTGATTATTTAGCTCCGCCCACACGGCACGCCTCCACCCGCTCGGCTTTTTCCGGAAAGACTCGGTACAGCCTATCTTTTTTTTTATAAATATAATAAAACTAAAGACTTTTTGGAGATATGATGGATGCAATATTACTCTATAGGTACTCAAGATTAACATGAGATTGACTGAAACTGAGTGTTTCACCCCCCCTTTAAATAAAACTAGTGTTGCACGATTAATCATATCGCAATCGTAATCACGATGTCAAGCCTATGCGATTATATGACGCAAAATACTGCGATTTTATATGAAATAAACAAATTAGGGCTGTTAACGCAGCATCTGTTATTTTTTGTCATCCTTTGGCTAGTGTTACATGATCCCGCTCTTATTCATGTGAATGCTTTAAAGTTTAAACCATTCAGCGAGACAAGTCAAGAGAGTATCATGCGCGTGCACAGACCGCGCGCCAGAATACAGTTCTCTTTCCGCCCGAAGTGAACGAACAATAACAAACACAATTATGCCAAAATATCATATGTCGAGTGTCTTCATAACATAAGAGCAGTCTCATGATGGTCGTAAAGAGTTGTGAGAGAATAAGGCGTGTGTGAGATCCGCGTCTCTGTAACTCTTAAAGGGCCAGCATCCAATAATGCTTTCTGTCAGTAAAGTTAATCAAAGAACAAAGGGAACAGAGAAAAACACTCACTGCTCTTGACCAAAGAACTTGTGTAGCTTTAAATAGGATTTTAGTCCATATAATTTATAATTTATGCAGCGCAGACTGTTTGATAACTTTATTAAATTACCTGTGCTCTTCCTGTCTACAGGTAGGACATATACAGCAAATATGACATTAATTATGGGTTTATGTGAGGATTGTTTGAAGTTCACCTAAATTAAAATTAAATACATTTTTATCCAGACATCAATGGCTTATTGATCATTATAGGTGTTATCAATCATTTAGTTGTAGTTTGAGTTGAGAAATACACATTTCAGAATTATCACTAATCTGTGTGTGCATTTTGCTTTAGAACCAAGCAAGTTGACTCATAAAACCATTTGTTTATTATATCACAATCGCATATCACAATATTGACCTCAATAATCACAATATGACATTCCCCAAATCGTGCAGCCCTAAATAAAACACAAAGACCATCTCGTTCTTTTCAGAGAACAGTCTGTTTTCTTACGTTTTGAATTGTTCTGTTTAAGAGCTTTCTATAGATATATTTATCAGGTGTGTGAGGCGTACCTTATACGCCGTGTCTCGGTTCATTTATGACGAGCTCAAGACGAGCTCCAGTTCACATGCCGGCGCCTCCGTGTCGTGATTATCTATTGTCTGCTATATTTACTTCCTATTTGTTAAATCCAGGCAATTGGTTGATGAAACATTGATTAAAGTTAAGATACAATTAATACAAAACAAATTCACTTTAATGAAAGGCTTTGTGCTTTCTGTTCGATGTCTCTGTGAAAGTTTTAAAGCAGTCTTTCAGTGCCGCATTCAGAGCGGTCGCGTCCGTAACGGGGAACTGTCACACATTGTTTTCCCTTATAAATGCGAACACGAAAAATAAGACAAAATGAATATGTTATGTTCTGTGGAGAGCCAGCCCTTCTTCATCCGGTGGGTAGTATTACTTTTGCCAACTAAAAGTTAAAGATGTTTTGTGTCACGTCCGTTACGCATCATATTAAATATAAAACACGTGTAGACTAGACTGATATTTTTCTAATGTCTGGACTCCTTTATTAAGGGAGTATGGATAAACAGATGTTTCAATATATTAGTATTAAATTGCATTCCTGAGAATTTACATTTCAAGTTTTTTACCTCAAATGTCACGTCCATAACGCTGGAATTGCCCAATTTTAAAGAATTTATCCTCTAGTTTTGTGGTGTAGGTCTACGCATTTTATAATGTTAACTTCAAACAATAGCCTACTAATAGTAATTTAAAGATGTGGTAGCATTGGATCTGGACGGAAAGGATAACTCTGGGAGTTGGAAGGGGTGTGTCGCGATTCTGCCTTCTCACACACATTTCGGTTTCATATCACATATCAGCCATCATTTCTACTAAAGAAAAATAAAATCACAAAAATAGTAACACACAGTAACTTGGATATGTAACTTTAATCTGATTACTGGTTTGGAAATAGTAACGCGTTAGATTACTCGTTACTGAAAAAGTGTTCAGATTAGAGTAACGCGTTACCGGCACCACTGCTGGCTAGGGCTCGCACCTGTCCAGCGACGCAAGATCGGCGGCGTTTGAGGGGCGGCCGCACCCAAGCACCCACGCTATCTCCACTACTGGCCTGCAATCATTCAGTCATTGACGAAAGCACGAAACGTGCAAATTAAAAAAAACATGAACTTTACAAAACACAATTCGCCTTTGGCTAAGCCCCGCCCCCCTTAGTTACTGTTGCTACGTCCGACAAACTTCATCTGGGCTCTGGTATCAACATGGCTTATGCTGTGACAGCTCTTCCTGCTGAAATATTATCAAACTTTTATAAAGCAGCAAATAAAGTGTCCGATAGAAGTAGGCAAAAGGGGCTGCAATATACGTTCGAAGGCTATATTCACGACATACAGGTGAAACGCATGGAACAACAAGGCATCCAAATAGAGGCATCCCACCGCATATCCTACTAATGGAGACGGAGGCTGGGACTAACAATATCAAGGAGCAACACTGTTCATGCAAAGTTGGAGGTCTCTATTCACTTTTATAATCGTTATTACAAAGCAAACGCACTACGGGAGTATAACGTTGTATTATTAGCAGCGTGTGCTAGACGACACTTGTCAGGATTTGACTTCGGTTTTGGGAAGGGGAAAAAACGCACACACCCTCCAACCTCTCTGGGAAACGCGTATCTGTGTTACAAATGCCCCAGGCACAACGTTTAACCATATTTTTGATAAAACTACGACGGTAATAGCCGGCCGAGACCAAAAATATGAGACAACTGTGTTAAAGTCAATGGAGCGCTGTGAAAAAGTGTCGGACCACTGTGGGAGCTCTTGGCTGCGCTGTGATTGGCCAATCTACATTCTAGGGTGTGGCTTAGCCAAAGGCGAATTGTAGTTTAAGGGTGTATTCACACCAGGAAAGTCCGATAGGTCACTTGCTTTGGTCCGGACCAAATCAATTATTTTTTTGGTACGGTTCGATTTCACACTGCTCTTTTTGCAAGTGAACCAAAATTTGTAAACAAAACCACACGTGTGCTAAGGTCGTCAGTTCATTGGACAAGGATTCTCAAGTAGGGAAATCAGGAAGTGCAAAAAAGGCTCAGCATGGAGATATTTCGTACTGCAATATTGGTTATTTTTACTAATTTTGTGTTATTCTGTACAAACGCAATATGAAGAAATGAGTATCATATGATACAATGTCATCATCTATATGATGTTGCAATTCGGATTTTGAGAAGACGACGCGATGTGCTGCAAGACGGTTCCGGCGGAGAGAACATGCTCTCATGTGAGCCCATGGCATGCTGACAGTGGCCCTGCGCAGAAGACGGATAAGGTATAAAGTTCATTCATAGAGAAGGGCTATGTTCATAGCGCAGTGCTTTCTTGCAATTGGGTCGGTTCATGTTCACACCGTAACCGAGCCGTACCAGAGTTCGTTTGGAAGCGTACCGAGACCACCTCTTCAGCTAGGTCTGGGTTCGGTTGTTTGCCCCCCCCCCCCCCCCTAGTTCGATTGCTGTATTCACACCTGCCCAAAAGGTCCGCACCAAGGGGGGAAACGAACTAACCAAACAAGGCAGGTGTGAATACACCCTAAGTTTGCGCTGAAACTATATTTACCTTTTTGGAAATACTCCATTAAACCTGCTGACTGAGAAACGCGGAGCGGGCTAAGAGCAGCTCCACACGCATGGACACAGTGTTCTCCTGTGGCTCGCGCACAGGCTTCACCCAGACGCGCGCTTCGCTCTATCGCCGGTGCGCACACTCCCCGCGTTTATTACATTACTATCTTGGTATGAACATTCACCCGCCAGTGTGGCGGATGGCCTTTTGAGATTCACTCGCCAAACGGAAAATATACCGCATTTGGCGCTTGACCCTGACACACCCGCATCAAAACATGTGAAGTCACGGAGAAATTTTGCTCATCCGCAAATCAGTATGTGAACTCATCCAATGAGTTGCACACTTGTAGAATATTATATTTCAAAAACAACGGATTTAAGCGCTAGATTTCTTATTTAATAGCGAACTAAATGAATGCTCTGCTAGTTAACTGGAGATGTTTTATTTATTTGTATTAGGTACATCCGTTCTATGACATTAGTATATTTTAGGGATGGGCATTTTTCAAAAAAATCGAATATTTGTTTATTTAAATGACGTTTAACGAAAAAGACGTTATTTTTTAAGATAATTTTTTTTTACGTTTTTGTCACATTTCTGAACAAGTTTACGATTAGGAAATATACACAACTAGCTTACGATATATGTTAAAGTTTTCTTTTAGTTGAAAACATTAAACAGTAGGCCTATGTGTAAACAAAAAATATAAAAAAACAAAAGCATTAATAAACGCATGCTCAATGGGAAAACACGCCTAATAAAGCAGATTGCGCCAGATATCGTACAGAACGTACACACACTTGAGTCAGCATATGATTATCGTGTTTATATTGTTTGACATTTATGTTGAGAAAAACAATAATATCCATATCCACATGCAGGGGCGCCGCCAGCAACTTGTGCTCGAGTGAGAAAATATGTGAATACACGAATATTCGATCTGTAATTATTATTTGAAAAATAAAATATTATTAGAATTTTACTAAGTTGCTTTGCTGGCCGTAAATGCAGTGAATCCATGATAAATCCCAAGCACTAGCTCGCAGTTATAACTAAATGCACTGGGTGGCGCTGTGGAGTGTGTTAAGTTGTGTGTATTTGATCACATAATGTTGTCGTCTGCCTCGCGAAGTTTGGAATTACTTACTATCTTACTAAATGATATTACAAAATGGAATTACTTTTGATCAAATTAATTAATTAATCTGAGTTGTAATATCATCCCCACCATGAGAAATCACATGAAATCCAAACAGCAGTCGACTGAGGAAAGGCAGCTGCCCATCACGACTGCAGGCAAGCGCAGCTGGATATCCCAGAGGATAACTTATCTTACAGCTTAATGATTTAGAGACATATGCTTCCTTAGGGTTTGGTTGAGGGAGACCGGTTTAAGAACAGAAAACACACATCGTGCTGCTAGAAGCTTCGAACACCGCTATCTTTGTGTCTCTGAAACGTCTGTCAGCGCAGCGCCTTTTCTCACTCGAGCACAAGTTGCTGGCGGCGCCCCTGCATGTGGATATGGATTTTATTGTTTTTCTCAACATAAACAAACAATATAAACACGATAATCCTATGCTGACTCAGATGTGTGTACGTTCTGTACGATATCTGGCGCAATCTGCTTTATTAGGCGTGTTTAAAAATTCAACTTAAAAAATAACGTCTTTTTCGTTTAATGTCATTTAAATAAACGAATATTCGATTTTTATGAGCCCGAAGATTCGAATGTAATATTTTTGAAAAATGCCCACCCCTAGTTGAAACCATCAATAAATTAAAAATTTTTGCATTTGTTAAATGTCAGAATCGAGCGAGGTATAATTTTCATGTTTTTTCTTTTCACTTTCATTAAAGTCAGAAGTATACATGCACTACGTTTATTGTGTCTTTAAACAAAAAGAAACCTCCAGATGTTTCCACTCTGAGCTTGAGAAGCTTCTGATAGGCTAATTGAGTCCATGCGAGTTGATTGGTGGGACACCTGTGGACGCATATAAAGGCACAGCTCAAACACAGAGCCTCTTTCTTTGACATCATGGGGAAATCAAGAGAAATCAACCAAGACATCAGGAGAAGAACTGTGGACCTCCACAAGTGTGGCTCATCCTTATCACACCGCTCAGGAAGGAGGCGGATTCTGAGTCCCAGTGCGAAATGTGGATCCCAGGACAACAGCAAAAGACCTTGTGAAGACGCTAGCTGAAACGGTCATCACCCACAGTAAAACGAGTCCTGTTCCTCTATGAGCTCTGGTGAGTTACTCTGGGAGAAGAAAGCCATTATAACCACCATAAAAAGCCAGACTACTGTTTGCAACTGCACATGGGGACACAAATCTGAATCTCCAATGTCCTGTGGTCTGATGAAACAAAAATGTAACTGTACCATACCTCCGAATTAGTTACAAAGTGGCTTAAGGACAACTGGGTATTGGAGTGGCCATCACCAAGGCCTGATCTCGATCCCACAGCACACGTGTGGGCGGCGCTGAGAAGGCCTACAAACCTGACCCAGTTACACCAGTTCTGTCAAGAGGAGAGGGACAAACTTACAGCAAACTACTGTGGAAGGATGCCCATAACGTTCGGCCCAAGTGAGACCGTCTCGGGGCAATTCTGCCAAACACTAAGGAAGTGCAAGTACACTTCTGACTTTGATGAAAGGGATAAAAACAATACATAAAAATATCCCTCGCTCGATTCTGACATTTAACAAACGCAAAAAATGTTAATATTTATTGATCTAAAACAGAAAAAGTTTACTCTGATTTAATGTATGACAGTAAAGAAATAACAGTTGTTGTTTTTCTGAAGTGTATGTAAATATCTGGTTTCAACTGTAAATTAATGTATGTGTGACACAAAAAGGCTGTTTATTATTTTGGCCGGTAAAAAATATGCTTGGCTGTTGTGTTTTCTCATCTACCAGTCGCCGTGGCAGGAGAGCCACACGGCTAATCTCGGACCCTGGGGTGTGTGAACGCAGCAGAAATGTGAGCGTACGAGTTAGTTAATGTGTGATTTGTAGAATAGGATTTGTACGCCTGCAATGAGGAATTAGAGAAGGTGTAACTTGTGTTTGTGGGAGAGAAAACAAGTCTACAAGTTTGCAACTCTTAAAACATTTCTCTGTGACTTCAGATTTACCGATACACACACACACACACACACACGTGTGGCTTTTCTCTACAACTACACACTCCACTGTCACAGGCCTTCAGCTGATCTGCACCAACAACACCTTCACACTCCTCCACCAGGTCTGTTACTCATGGCTGAACTACAGGGTTCACACACACACTTCAACTTTCAAAATGTCATACTTTTGCAGAATTAAATTTCCAATGCTCTCAGTTTTTTCAGACCACATTTAACCAATCTTTCATTCTGCATTACATCAGCATTATATTTGGTATAAAGTACAGTCATCTGTGACTATTTTCATTTTTTTTCTCATCTCGAAGTGATAACATGCACGTTTATACTTTAGAAAACCGAATATGGACAATATTCTGGAAAGCACAAGTATTTCACCATACTCTGTTCTCCTCTTTTCCAAACTCACGCAGACCTGGAGATTACTCAAACACACTTCTCCAAACTGCATAGTAGGATCCCTGTGAATCACATGTCAAGTTGTCTGCTGTTTTGTTAAAGCTACGAGGAATGATTTGTGAGCCTTACTTTTAATGAGATTAATATCATAAATCACCGTGTAGCTTTTTCTCCCCTAGCAAAAGTGTGTGTCCCAGTCACATTACAGCGGAACACATTCCCAGGTCGTGTAGCATTTTTACAGCCGCGACTACATCGAAACTTACTATCTTCTTATAAGAAGAATACATAATCCATGAACATTAGCAGTGAGCTAGCTAACTAACTTCAGTAAACTATGATGAGGAGTTTAAACACGAGCTGAGGGCGCGCGCTCGTGCGCGGCTGGTCTTACCGTTCCCGTGCGCGCGGCCCGGTGCAGGGACGCTCTTCGCGGCACCATCATCACTATCGCCGTCGCACGCGTCCCGCGCCTCCGCCGCTCTCCGGGAGGCCGTCGAGCTCTTGCTGGTCTTCGCAGGCATGATGACCTGAGGAAGAAGAAGAGGAGCACAGTAACAGCGGCTCGAGTCTCCGTGCGTGCGTGTGTGTGTGTGTAGCGAGCTGCTCAGCTCTCGGGTAGAGCAGGGACAGCGACATATTCATCATCTGAGATGGCAATACACGAGCTCGCCGTGTCAAACCCGACCGAGACCTGTAGCTGTGTGTGTGTGTGTGTGTGTGTAGCGAGCTGCCCTCACACTAGTGTCGTGTGTGAGAGGTAAACCCGATGACGACATGACAACACTGCACACGTCACGCGCGCTGACAGCTTCACCGCGGCGATCCTCGAGACACACTAACGTTAACTATACACACTAACTGTGCAGAGAACAGCTGAGAGGGGCTTATATGTCGAGACAGACTACATGTGTGTGTGTTCTGAATAACGACTTCACTGTCTGCATGTGTGCTAACGTTACATGTTTGCTTTCCTAACATACACACCAATAACAAGAGCAATACATCATGCTTTCTCGAAGTAACTGTTTCTTAAAATACAATAAGATACACGAATTAGATTAAGGAAACGTTTTGTTTCAGGATACAACTCGCGAAACATGCATATGCTGCAATCGAGAAGCCAGTTAAGTAAAACTAGGAAATATATCCACATTTATGAGCCCAAACCGTGACTGTTATTCGAGCAGTTTAGTCATCAGAGCAGATAAACGCGTGTAAGTTATGCGATCTGACGCCCCGCATTAAAGTCGCATTTACCTCTGTCTGGTTCGGCTGATTCCCTCACGCTCGTCGAGTTTAGTCCGCGTTGAGTTCCTCTGAAACGGATTCGCATGTACTGAGAGTTCAGAGAGTAAAACGAGGGAAAGTCTGCTGAAATCTCACTCGTAAATGGCGCGTAAACTGAGTGTGACGAACCCGAGTCCGTTGTGACCCGCGCAGTGCTTCATGGGAACCCCACGCGTCACGTGACCGGGCAGTTGTTTGTTTGTTTTAGCGGCAACAGGCACACTGAGCATGTACAAAAGTCGAATCAATGGCAATTTATTTAAAAACAGTATAATTTAAGTTTCAAAAGAAAAAAAGAGGCCATAGCGTTAAAGAAAAATAAATACATACACACAGATTTTTTTCTCTAATCAATAAATAATTTAGCAAATCTTACATGAATACGTTAAATTTGCCCCCCCCCCCCCCCCCAAAAAAAAAAACTGAGAATGATTAATAAAACACAAATTATTTAATATTATCAGAGACGGGCTTTGATATTATGCATATGGTCGCTACATCTCGTGAGAAGTGAGGCAGAAGGTTTGGTGGAGTTAAGTCTCGCGAGATGTAGGGCAGCGTTGTTTTATCCGCCTGTTCACTTCCTAGTATTCTGCAGGGGAAACAACCCGTAACATAGCAAAAAGAAGACGATTGGGAGATGATGAATACGACTAGTGTTTACTCAGAAGTGTTCTCCCTCAACATAGACAGCCTCAAGATCATTTAATGTTTTTAAAGCTGTTTTATTCAGAGGTAACGTTAGCTCGCTAGCACGGCAGTGGCGGACGCGTTTCCGTGGCAACGGCGCCTTCAGTCAGGTAAACAAACATGTTTCATTACCGCTACTCTCCTCAAGATAGATGTCACATTTGAGTGGATTTTCATCGTTTCTTCTTATAAACAGGGAACTATATCGCGTTTAAAGCACCAGAAAGACGCTGAAGGATGCGGTTGAAAACATCTCTGCTGAAGGACCCCAAACATATCCTTTACATTTACAGTTCACATGATGTGATAATGCATAATCTGTAAAGAACACGCTGTGTATCTGTCTACAGTTTACACTGATTACATCTCTTATTTTGCTGTGACGATGATGATGTTTGGAACACACACTGTACGTCTTGGTCACTATAATAATATGTAGCAATTTTGGTTCTTTTTCGTGAATTTATTAAGGGTCTCCTGGAAATGTGAACAAAAATATAACGTTACATACAACAACTTGAACTTTAGCGCTGTAAACAAATCCTCTAGTCTAAACTCAGTGTGAGTAAAGAGTTTTGTGGTCAGATGAGACACAACATGAGCTGTACAACAGTAATCTTTAACCCATAGGTACAGTCCGCATTATGATGCTCTGAGGCTGTTTTACAAGCCAACAGATGTAGTTGAACTCAATATCCTCAATAACTTATGAGAAGGATCAAAGATTTATAATTTTAAACGGTTTGTAAACTTTTGAAGTTTAGTTTTGATCATAACTGGTTATATAACAACTTTAAAACACTCACACTGCATTCCACACATATAAATAAACCTAAACACTTAATCCCAAGGTTGAAGAAGTGAAAACAAATGAGGTGTTCGTTTGAGGGCTACTTATTTTTATAGTGCTCAAATGAGATCCTGAGAGCTGTGATCGTGGCAGACGTGACGACAGCAGCATGACCAAGCTTCAGGATCACTACACAATAAACTCTGCTGAACTACATTCAAGACAATTGTCCAAAAATTGTTTATACCAAAAAGTGAAGTTCACAATGGGCAGTTTTTGCCATTTAAAAGAGGACCTATTATGTCTTGATGTAGTTTCAGGCTCTACTGGAACAGGTTTTCCTGCTTGAATGTTGATTATTCTCCTCATATTCTCCACTGTTGCGGCTCCTCTCGTCCCAGTCTGTCAGTAACGCTCTGATTACTTCCTGTCTCTATGAAGCCCCTCCTCCTGAAAAGCACACTGTGCTCTGATTGGTCGGCTGGAGCAGTGTGTTGTGATTGGTCGAGCGCTTCGAGTGTGTTTGGGAAATGTCCCGCCCCTTACCATAACCACCAGTTTAACACACTACTAACTAACTCAACCAGGCCCCGCCCCTTTATTCTGCGTATGGATTATTATAATGAGGAATAGTGACGTGTTTGCCTCCTCTTTGCCCTGAAACATGTCTGATGTCTGAGGCTGTTGTCCAGAGGTTTGTAATGAGCCCTTAACAGCGCTGCACACCGAGAGCTGGTGAGCGGGGTGGGGTGGACCTCGGCGGACGAGCTGTACTCCTGCAGCGACGACCACCAGATCCTCCGCTGGAACCTGCTCTCCAACGACACCAGTGTGCTGGTCAAGCTGCAGGACCACATCTATCCCCTCGACCTGCACTGGCTCCCCAAGACCCTGAGCGGGAAGAAGCAAGCCGGGGCCGAGGTCTTCGCCCTCACCAGCACTGACGGTAAACCTATGATCCGCCTCCTCACATGTGCTGTGCTAGTTTAAAGGGGACATATCATGAAATCGGAGTTTCTCCGTGTGTAAGTGCTATAATCGGGTCCCTGGTGCTTCTACCAACACAGAAAACAGTAAAGCGAAACCCAGTCACTCTGTTCTGGGGAGCCTTTCTCTGCATGTGAAAAAATAAGCCGATCAGATTTCGCTCCTTCTGATGTTTAGAGGATCTTATTGTAATATTCCCGGCCCTTAATCTGCACGTTTACACACACCAGCCGACATTGGGTTCGGCGAGCGCCAACAGA
Organism: Rhinichthys klamathensis goyatoka; assembly: GCF_029890125.1. Taxonomy (NCBI): domain Eukaryota; kingdom Metazoa; phylum Chordata; class Actinopteri; order Cypriniformes; family Leuciscidae; genus Rhinichthys; species Rhinichthys klamathensis. The sequence continues at coordinate 1,283,601 of NW_026606788.1, read as the reverse complement.
GACCAGTTCTAACGCACTGGAGAAGATCCAGCAACTGTTCTGTGGTCGAGCACAGACGACACTGAACACTATTGACCAGAACATGTCAGCGCTGTCTTATAAACACCTCAGGAACTGTGGACACTTGTGGAAGAGTTCAACATGATGAGGAGATGATCAGTGTAACTCCACAACAACTACTTCTGTTATTGCCGGAGTCTCTGAAGCTCCTGTAAAGGCTCCGCCCTCTTCTGAACGGAGGCGGAGCTAAAGCTCATTTGCATTTAAAGGGACACACACACACAAAAACGAAGCGTTTTTGCTCACACCCAAAAAGGGGCAAATTTGACAAGCTCTAATAAATGATCTGGTATTTTGAACTGAAATTTCACACACTCATTCTGGAGACACCATAGATGTATATTACATCTTGTGAAAAGGGGCATAATATGTGACCTGTGAAAGGCTGTGTTGTGCTTTGGGGTGAAATACGGGCCTCCAGTACTTGGACATGGCCTGTGTTCAAGTACTGGCTTTAAAGCTTTTGTTCAGAGCTGCTGGCAAACTGTATTTCTGCTCACATGTGTCTCATTTGCACAATATTTAATGCTTGTTTCGTGCACCTCTAACCTGCACTCACATGCACTAAATATAGCTCAGCGGCGGGCAGCAACATGCTGATTTGCAGTTTTAGCCGACCACAAATTACACAGAACACTGCTGGTTCTCTTGCAGCGCCACTAAGTATACGCCTGGCTAGTGTCCTCGATCTGTGTCTCTGTGCCTGACTGCAGCGCTGCTCGGGGCGGCTCAGAGGAACCCACAGTATGCAGACTTTTGCACAATTTGGTAACCAGATTAAAAAGTCTACGGCTGGATTTCTAGGTCATATTTCACCCCAGAAAAAAACACATTAAGAAGCTAAATTGAAGTCTGTGTTTATGACAACAATGTAACAATATTTTCATGACAGTTAAGCTGATATTTCCCACAAATATTCCCAGGTGTTTTACTTTCACATTCATTGGTAATACTCGGTATTTGCAAATTGCAATGATCGACAAGGGTGTCGAGTTACATTCAAGATATTTAAAGGCATGAAGACATTTTATTCAAGGAAAAAACTTTAAAAAATCAAAGAGCTGAAGTATTTAAATAGAGTTATCATTATAGTTATGGTTCTTGCTGTGAAGTATGGGCCTTTACAGCACTATTATGCAGAGTTTGGTCACCGTCTCCACTCGTCTAGTGTGTGTGATCAGAGCATGTGTCCTCGCTCTCACTGGACTGTGTGCTGTTGTGTTGTGCAGGCAAACTCCACCTGCTGTCTAAATCGGGCCGCATAGAGAAGAGTGTGGAGGCGCATCGAGGAGCCGTTCTCGCTGGACGCTGGAATCATGACGGGACCGCTCTCATCACAGGTTCAGCACTATACACACACTCACTGGTTTAAAGCAGACAAGTCTAATGGAAGTTGTGAGATATTGTAACAGACATTCAGTGTCAATGATGAATAAATAAAGCCTCTATTTGACCAGTTTAATCACAAACGTGATTGAAAGTCATGCCACATTGCATTCAGTGAGCAAGACAAAGACGACTGTGGTCACACAACATGACCAATGTTTGATTGAACTGTGAGATTAGTTATTGTGTAGCTCTTGTTTTCAGCCACCCGTCATACAGAGACGCTAGTTCCTCGTAGATAGGGTCAAGTCCCACTCTTTAGTGATTTTCTGATTATACTACTAAATGGGTACAAGCTGAATTTAAGCACACAGGTCAGATTTACATGACTGTTTACAAGGATGTTGTTTTCCTTTGTGTGTGTGTGTGTGTCAGCTGGTGAAGATGGACAGCTCAAGATCTGGTCTAAGAGTGGGATGCTGAGGTCAACCCTAGCCCAACAAGGTACACACACACACACACACTCATGGTTGGTCTTAGAGCATATTAAAAACACCACATAGACATATAAACAACATTAAAAGCTAGATTTCACCACAGTGGGACTTTAAACATTCAGTCTTTTAATTCCATTTAAAGTCCATTTTATTTAATCATTTAATACGATTTAAATGCCCACAAATGAGTTCAAAGGCATCATACCTTCAGCAGAAGAAACTCCTGGACATCATATATAAAGTCCTTCTGGACCTTTAAAACCCGTTAGAGAGAACTGAACCTGTGCTCAATAGTGTGATCACTAGAGCTGCAGTATAATGAGCTTTATGATGACTAAACTGACTCAGCGGACAGTAAAGCCCACTGCTTACTGAGTGTACTTGGAGTAATTAGTAAAACTTGTGTTTAATTTACTCGTCCAGCATGATTAACTCATGTAGAGTTGAGTCAGGGGCGACATCTGCTGCTGTGAGACATCACACACACTTATGCAACAGCTCGACACATCAAAACACATGTTAGCCCAAACAGAGCTGTCTGAACAATGCTGCTGAAACATTCCCAGCATGCACTGCAGATCATTGTTTCCCAGTTTGCTGACTTTTCAAACCCTTGTTGTTGTTTAGTCATTATTATTAGTTATTTGTGGTGGTGTGATGTTAAGAGCTCATGTTTTTACATTTGTTGATTGTCACCATTCTTGAGGTTTATGTGCAACTTTCTAAAACTTTATCCCAGATATCTTTGCTTTGCGGCTTCAGAAAGAGACAGGAGATAGAGCATGGTTCACTTCACATAATAAGTGTTCTATATGGCTACTCTTAATTTGATTTGCTGTGAAAGCCCAGTATCAAAGCTCTAATGGCGTCACGTGAAGGGCACACACATGCTCACAGTGTTTGAGAGTCTCTGTGAGAGGAGTTTCAGCCTTCCATCGGAGATCTTTCTAAAATATGCCAACATTACGTTCTGTTACGTTTATTGTTATCATTTTTACCCTATCTGGTAACACTTTATAACAACTGCACGCTATTAATCATTAGTTGAGCATTAGTAAGCAGTTAATTCATCATTTATGAAGCATTAATATACATCAATAAGCAGTTTATAAATACAGCTATAAAAGCTTTATTCTTGCATATCTATAATGTGTTTAATAATTGTATTTTCATCCTTTATTAATGATCAATTTATCATTTCTAATGAAGTATTGCATTATTTACAAACCAGTTATTTAGGAGTTGGTTCATAAGATCACTTAGAAAGTGTGATGGTTTTGCATATACTAAATAAGGCAAGGGTGTAGAGTTACATTCAAACTATTTTAATGCATGAAGAAAGTTTTTTTGTCACAGATATGTCATTTTGGTGACCGTAGATGAGTTTTAAGGGATAAATGATTGACTACAGGGGGACTTTAGGAAAGAAGAGGATGCGTGTCAGGTTGGGGTAAGAAGTGAGGATTTGGTTCAGATAGAGCTCACTCCGGCAGTGTGTTTGAGCAGGGATAGTGAAGAGGAAACTCACTACAGCCTCCTGTCAGCATGACCCCACACACACCACACACACACCTGGAGCGGCGCACATGACCACTCTCTGAGTTTGTCTACATGCACACCAGAACAATGTTTAAAGCATCTGAAGACATGGAAGCGGCGTTCAAGTTTACATGCGTTGTGTTAGTGGAGTAAGCAGCTTGCTCCGCACTCTTTGTTACTTTAGTGATCCCACACACACACACACACACTCTTGACCGCATGCGTTCTCCAGCAGAAACCCAGGTGTGCTGCACAGCTTCCTCCTGATCCCAATAGCACCTGGCTGCAGACAAGTGACGTCACTTGCACTCTCGGACTTGCACGCTCAGACACGAGCGCTTCCTCTGCAAGTGACGTCACTTGCACTCTCGGACTTGCACGCTCAGACACGAGCGCTTCCTCTGCAAGTGACGTCACTTGCACTCTCGGACTTGCACGCTCAGACACGAGCGCTTCCTCTGCAAGTGACGTCACTTGCACTCTCGGACTTGCACGCTCAGACACGAGCGCTTCCTCTGCAAGTGACGTCACTTGCACTCTCGGACTTGCACGCTCAGACACGAGCGCTTCCTCTGCAAGTGACGTCACTTGCACTCTCGGACTTGCACGCTCAGACACGAGCGCTTCCTCTGCAAGTGACGTCACTTGCACTCTCGGACTTGCACGCTCAGACACGAGCGCTTCCTCTGCAAGTGACGTCACTTGCACTCTCGGACTTGCACGCTCAGACACGAGCGCTTCCTCTGCAAGTGACGTCACTTGCACTCTCGGACTTGCACGCTCAGACACGAGCGCTTCCTCTGCAAGTGACGTCACTTGCACTCTCGGACTTGCACGCTCAGACACGAGCGCTTCCTCTGCAAGTGACGTCACTTGCACTCTCGGACTTGCACGCTCAGACACGAGCGCTTCCTCTGCAAGTGACGTCACTTGCAATCGACGCCTGCTCTCTACGGAACGCGATAAACGAAACGTGTGAAATTTGACTGCGTCAACACACAATTTTTTACGTGTTTCTTTTGAACGCGTAGACACGCTCATTTTGGTCGTGTTAAGGTGTCATTTGTCATTTTGTTGACAGTTTTTTTTTCAAATTGCTAAAACACTACAAGTGGAATTTGAGGCTCACTCAGTGAAACCATTCACTCATGTACCTAATCTTTAGACCAAGCCTGCAAAAATACAGGGACATTATATGCTTTGCACTCAGTTTGCATTTGAAAAACAAACTATTTGCAAAACTCTAAACACATTTCTCTACATTACACACATCATTCAAAACTAACAGCTCTTGTGTTTCATCTGGGAAACACTGGCATTTAAATGCCACATTACCAAATTACCACATTTACTGATGACCTACAGCCAATAATCATGTGGGAAAACACTTGTACATAAATTGATCATTTAGAAATCAAAACTCAGTTATGAGAAAGAAAGAAATTATTTTTACTATTATAATATATTTAATTATTTTTAATTATTTTCAAGACATTTTGGACAATTTCATGCTCCCAACTTTGTGGGAACAGTTTGTAGATGAAAAACATCAAGATGATGCTTTTTTTTTTCTTCTTTTTATTGTAAATGTCAATTTACAGTACACAGTTAATGTGCAAAACAGACAAATACAAGGTACAAATAGACAATATACAACATATATAAAAACACATTAGCACATTATTCACTTTGCTCTAGTGTAGTTCGACAGTTTACCTTTAATTTCATGACATCGACTGCATGTTCAAGAAACATTTGCATGTCATTCATTACAGTAAAGATGAAGCAAAAGGGTTCCAGAGCATCGATTCTGTCCTGTGGAAACTCAGCCTTCTCTAATCTCTCAATGGCTTCCGCAACGTCTTGTTCCTCCATACACACTACTTTGGGCAAATGAACAGAACCATGCAGTGCACTAGATTGATCCAAACACCACTTGCTGGCTATCTTCAAATCTGGCATCAATCGACTCTGTGAAATAACACGGAGAACAAGGGATTGCAAGTGACGCCACAGCCGGTAGCGGAGAGCAGGTGTCGACTGCAAGTGACGTCACTTGCAGCGGAAGCGCTCGTGTCTGAGCGTGCAAGTCTGAGAGTGCAAGTCTGCAGCCAGACCCTTCTCCCTGATCCCTTAATCGGCCTAAGAAAAACAGCAAACCCCTGAAATAACTGTTTCCTGAGGTTCACATTTAACTCCCCGCTCATGTATGGGTCAGTGTCTGTGCATATGAGCAGTGAGCGGGTTAACTCATGTGTGTGTGTGTTTGACAGGGACGCCGGTGTACTCTGTGGCCTGGGCTCCAGACTCGGGACGGGTCCTGTACACGTCGGGTCGGCAGCTCGTGGTGAAGCCACTGCAGCCCAGCTCTAAAGTCCTGCAGGTACTCACAGCACCCACACCATCAGGATCATCACTGACACACAGGTGCATCATCTCAACATACGCCATTCTCTGACCATGAGAACAACACCAAAATGGCCAAACATGTTTAAGTCAAGGAAAAAGCACAGCCCATCACAAGTGGTTTCTATATATCTGTAAACAGTTACACAATCTCTGTTAGCAATATAACAGCTACCCGTATACCAGTTCAAATTTCTGAACCGGTAAAAGTGTTCGGGTATCGATTCTCAGAGCCATGGCAAAAAAAAATCATATTTTCCTGATTTGACTGAGTTTACAGTCCTAATGAGATAAAAAAAAGGCTGTGTAACTCAAAATAATGTGAGGAACCGTTTTCTGTTGTGTTGTGCACAAATACAATTCACAAATCATTTGAAGAAGTTAAATTTACCTGATGAACGGTGTGCTGTTAGCGAACATCCCAGCGGCGCATGACACTGATGAGAGTTGTGTTGAGAAGAGTGTGTGAATACGCTGTCCCTCACTAACACAACGTGAAGTGAAGAAATGGTAGATGTGTTTGACCTGGAACTTGTATATTTAGCAGTTATTTTTAAGCTTTTGTTTTTTTAACTCCCTGCCATGTCTGTGGAACGGGGTTTTATGGTTGTAAAAACATAAACAGAACCTTCTTAGAACTTTATTATTTAGTTCCCATACATAACCAAACATGAGCCCAATACTAACGTTAGGGGAATGCTGTGCGTTCGCTGGGTAAACGGTGATGTAGTCATGTCACATGACTAATCGTGATGATCGAGTTGGATGGGATGGCTAGAGATATGTCTGTTGCTATAGTGGTTATAGTGCACGACCCTTGACCTCCTCACCTCCTCACAAGCTGAGGTCAGACCCAGGGGTGGGGGTCACAGCCGGGTCACATTTACTCAGCAAAAACACACAACACCACGCATTCAGATCTCTGGAAACAAAACAGAGTGTGTGTGTGTGTGTGTGTGTGTGTGTGTGTGTGTGTGTGTGTGTGTGTGTGTGTGTGTGTGTGTGTGTGTGTGTGTGTGTGTGTGTGTGTGTGTGTGTGCAGTGTTCCTAGAGAGAACAGAATCTAGATTAGGATGTGTTCAGGCTGTGCATACATAGCTTATACATACAATATTAACTGTACTGCAGTGAACTTTACACTCATCGTCGTCATCTTCATCATCATCGTCACAGAGTCAGCATTATGGGAGCTGTAGTATGGCACAACATGGCTATCACACTGTTTTAATCAAACTCTGCAGGAGTTTCTTTCACACTTCACAGCAGAATCATGTACTGAAGTGACTAGAGGAGCGTGTTAGTGTTAAACACACACCGTATCCAGTGGGCTCTGAGTCAAATGATGCTTAAAGGGTTCGTTCACTCAAAAAGGAAAATTACTTTTAACGACTGATGACATTATTAGAGTGTGTAATCCATGCGACTCCAGTGGTTTAACCTCAGTTTTACTAAGCATGAATCTGCAGCCGCGTTCAGGAGAGCACCACGACGCCTGCGTTGCATGTTGTGTCGATGCGAGAGCAGCCATTGTTGTGTAAACGTGCGTCGGAGATCAATATTTTGTAAGTTATGTTTTTTTGCACACCCAAAGCTCTCGCGTTGCTTTATAAAATTGAGGTTAAACCATTGGAGTCACATGGGTTACTTTAATGAGGTCTTTACTACCTTTCTGGGAAAGTGGTAGTTGCGTAGACTGTCAACGGAGTGACACAAAGCTCTCAGATATCATTAAAAACATCTTCATTTGTGTTCTGACGATGAAGGAAAGCCTTGTGGGTTTGGAACGACATGAGGGTGAGTAATACATGACAGAATAGTCATTTGTGGGTGAACTAACACTGATGTCATCGAGTCCACTTTGGTGTATTCATATACATGTCAAACATATTTACAAATGCCCACTAGAGCATAATGCCAGTCATAGGCTGTTGCTGTGCATGTGTCTCTCACTTAGGGAAGACCCAGCACAGCTCTTCTCAACAAGACACACACTCATTCCTGTAGCTCAGATCTCAATTACATGAACTGACAACAGAGCTGAACACATCCATTGAGTGCATTGTGAGTCGCTTTATGTAAAAGCCTCTGGCAGTGTAATAAACAGCGCTCATGATTGTACGTGCCTCTGTGTCTGCAGTGGAAAGCTCATGATGGAGTCATTCTGAAGGTGGACTGGAGTGCCGTCAATGATCTCATACTGTCAGGAGGAGAAGACTGCAAGTACAAGGTCAGCACATGTTGATAGTGCAATACCAAGAGTTGCTCTCTGTGAAGGCCGCTTCACGCCTGCTGTAGAGGGCATCTGATACTGGTCACTCGGGTTCACTGATGATGTCCCTGTGCATGTGCATGAACATGCTTACTATCAAAGCTGCAGTGCAGGTTATTGAGCCCAGTACACAGCATTCATCACAGGTGTTCACTTTCCAGTCGGAGCCTGCCACAAACGCTCCAGTTGTCCTCCAGTTTCAGTGGCCTCAAAACCTCAGTTACAGGCAAGAAGGGAAAGTGGCAGAGCGTGGCAGTGATGCATCTCTTATCAGTGTCAGCCTGGCTGAGATGGTGATAACTCATACGGCCAGACTGAGTGAGCAGGGCACATTAGTGTGAGAGAGCGCGTGATCTACTGATAACACAAATGAAAGAACACAAATGACCAACACAATCTACAAAGAGCAGCACGAATTAGCGTCTGGTTTAAGACGTGCTTTTTTGGGGCAGTAAATGATGGCTCAAACACCAGTACATTGACCAGAGCGATCCTGTCCTCCCATAAATCCTGCGTCTGAAAGGGGAACTCCTGCAAATGCTCCTGGGCAACAAGGTCAGCCGCAAAAATAACCTGTCCTTGCCTAACTTTTGTTACTTATTTTATTTTTACAACTTAACTTGTTGTTCAATGAGCCAAAACAACAGTGACAGATATTTACCTGCTCAAAAACCATAATTTACAGAAATTTGTCTTTAATCTTTCTATGTGATGTCTTTTATTTTTAGAGGGTCGAGTTATGACCTCATTAGTGACATTGGCTCTGATTACATCATCGCCTGTAATCATGGGTACACCTCAGGTTATTATATTCATCTGTGCTGTCTTCATAATGCAGCTTTACCATGACATTATGTTTAATGGTGCAGGAAATGATTTCTGAGAAGCACTGTTGATATTTGAACACCCAAACAAGCACACGTCTCCCTTCATTCCTCCGCCCCTTAAATGCAGGAACACAGGCACTAACAGCGGAGCATCAGACAGCTCGCGCTAGCACAGATGAACCAACAGCAGCAGTGTATCTCAAAGCCACGGCCACTCGTGTAGAGAGCAGAAACCACACCACCTCAGCATCAGTTTCAGGCCCTCCTGCTCTCTAATATTAGCATGCTTCCTGAAGCTCTTGCCTGATCAGAACCATCATTACCTCTGCTAATATCTCAGCAATCACAGACTGCACTTCTAACCAAGCAAGATGTACTTAAAGGTGCCCTAGAATGTGAAATTGAATTTATTTTGGCATAGTTAAATAACAAGAGGTCAGTACATGGACATGACATACAGTGAGTCTCAAACACCATTGTTTTCTCCTTCTTATTTAAATCTCATTTTTGAAAAACACCCCTGAAAAATAGGCGAATCTCCACATAACACCGACTGTGACGCAACAGTCGGGATCATTAATATGTACGACTCCAAGAATTTGCATATGCCAGCCCATGTTCAATGCCAGGCGGAACTGCGCAGCCGAAGCATAGCAGTTGCTCAGTGTTTGGATGTACACATGAACAAAAAAGTATTTTTTAGTTCCTTCATCCGAGCCTCTGAAGAAACAATGGGTTAATTTTATTTTCTCTGGAAATTTCCAAACATTTCACCGACGACTGTTTCCTCAACTTGGGCCAATACAGAGCTGGCCTCGGATCGAGCTACCAAGCAACACTTTCTGATGTGTAATTGTTCAAGTTCAGACAGGTAATCTTTCTCTCAAAATCGTTCAATACTGTTTATGCATCAGTAAGTCAAGCCAGTGACTAAAATATCAGCTTCACATCGTTTCTTTTAGTAGGATGAAAAAAAACGTATTTAAATTGTGAATAAATTATATACAGAAAGCGATCAAAGAACAATCTTTCCACACAGCGCGAGTTTATCTGGACACTTGCCAAACTCGTTATGAAATCAATGACGCACGTTACTGCACAACGAAGCTCTTACTGTATTTACATCATCGTGTTTGCATTGGTGAAAGCATTAGAGAGAGTGCAGAAACTGCGTTGCAATGATAAGATCTTCATTCTCGCGATCAACAGACTGTCATCTGCTCAATGCTCATCACGGCAACATTTTATGTGATGGGAAGGGAATAGATCTAAATACTTTAAAAACATCTCACGATTCGTTAATCTCGATAGCTGTAATAGTAAAAACGTATAATAGCTGTAGTAGTAAAATTATTCGATTGAGTTCCACATGTAATACATAGCTATTTCATATGCAAGCATGTCAGCCAATCACAGCAGAGGCCGGTTACACACAGCAGACACGCCCCTTCAAACAGAGCGTTCAAATCAGAGGCTAAAAGTAGGCTAGGAAAAATGCCTTTTATTTCTAAATTATGACTATTTTTGATCTAAAAAACATACTAACATTATAAGGGCAACCCAGGACACATTATAAAATAATAAAAAAAAAACATTCTAGGGCACCTTGAATGTGTTGTGCTGGGCAGCTGAGAGCAGTGTTGACCTCTGCCCTCCAGGTGTGGGACAGCTATGGGCGGCTCCTGTTCTCCAGCTCTCCTCATGATTACCCCATCACTGCAGTGGCCTGGGCTCCTGACGGAGAGCTGTTCGCCATGGGCTCCTTCCACACGCTCAGGCTGTGTGATAAGACCGGGGTAAGTGGATCTTCCTCATTCACACACGGGCTTAACTACACCTCTAGCTGAACGGGTTAATCACTCGCCTGGGCGATCCTCTCAAACCCTCTGCACATGTTCAACATATTGAGAGTTTTAAGTTCCTTAAAGTTGGAATGAAATGGAAAATCTATTTTCTGAATGCATCTTATTGATCTTATAGTGAACTATTCATCCATGCATAACGAACACAGTGATAAAAGCTTCAGCCATTATCGGGAAATTTTGATACCATCACATGCCTATATACATATACATATTAACAGATCATGCCATTTCCACCTCATTATCTAACATATCTAGTAGGAATTCGTGCCTGTAATAGTTATAGAACGGAAAGTCATTTCTTTCTCATGGTAAGTGCTTACTGAAATCCTGGACAATGTTACCTCTCACATAAACTCATTGTAACGGGCTTTCGGCCACACTCGTGTGTGTGTGTGTGTGTGTGTGTGTGTGTGTGTGTGTGTGTGTGTGTGTGTGTGTGTGTGTGTGTGTGTGTGTGTGTGTGTGTCTGGTGACGGGTTAAAGCTGTGAGGGTTTCATATTGTGTGTGTGTGTGTGTGTGCGTGCGTGTGTGTGTGTGGTGACGGGTTAAAGCTGTGAGGGTTTCATATTGTGTGTGTGTGTGTACGTGTGTGTGTGTGTGCGTGCGTGCGTGTGTGTGTGTGTGGTGACGGGTTAAAGCTGTGAGGGTTTCATATTGTGTGTGTGTGTGTGTGTGCGTGCGTGTGTGTGTGTGGTGACGGGTTAAAGCTGTGAGGGTTTCATATTGTGTGTGTGTGTGTGTGTGTGTGTGCGTGTGTGTGTGTGGTGACGGGTTAAAGCTGTGAGGGTTTCATATTGTGTGTGTGTGTGTACGTGTGTGTGTGTGTGTGTGTGTGTGTGTGTGTGTGTGTGTGTGTGTGTGTGTGTGTGTGGTGACGGGTTAAAGCTGTGAGGGTTTCCTCCGGAGTGCTGTGTCAGCGGTTCACTGCATTAACCCCCTCAGTAAAACACACGCGAGTGCCAGAGCGCATAAACACACTGCAGTTTTCCAGCTCAGCTCAGAGACACATCACAGATGCAGCACAGATGTCTTTACTCCTAATGTAACACGAATGATCTGGGTGTGTGAAATGTGGTGAGTCCGATAAATAAGCTTGCCTTCAGTGCTGGGGACTCTCAGTGCAGTTATTAGACTGAGGGACTGAGACCGTTGATTCTTTAGGCTGGTGTTTGATCCGCTACAGGATCTCTTGCGGAGTCCAGTTTCAGTTCAGCAAAGGTTGCTCAGCTCCTGCTGTGTGGATGATGCATCAGTGGCAGCGCCAGCGTGTCTCACTGAACGAATACTGATATTGAAATGCATTCATGTTCAGTGAATACCATGTCTTTCAATCAAGATTACGGTTTACAGCTGCATGAAGAACTAACCATCGCACTACATTCAGGTCAAGTGTTGAACACTGTAACCACAGCTCTGTTATGAGTTATTATCGAGCTCACAGTGTACGTGTGTGTGATGTAGTGCACATATGCCACTAGACAGCAGTGTATTTATGAGTGTTTGCAGCATCTGGACTCTCACTCACACTAACCAGTGTGTATCCGCTTCTTCTTCTTCAGTGACGACTGAATTCACTCAGTTTGCCATGCTTTGTGTTGTGTGGAGCTTGAAGCCAAGCCCGTTTCAGAGGAGGTTTAGATTTGACTAAACCACACAAATCTACCCTTACAAAAAACAAGTGTACTCCAAGTTCATTTCTTTATAGCTAAGTAAAGTTCAAGTATTCTCTAAGTTTTTTTTTTCATGCTAAAAGACAGAAAATAGAATAAACAAGGCATGTACAAAAAATACATCATACACACCCTCATTCCCTCACTCGCTCAACCCAAAGACTGCGTACGCACACCCACACACACATACGCAAACAATACAAACAAAACTAACACACATCTACATTTATCGACCCCCCCCCCCCCCCCCCCCACCCCCTCCCTACTCCCTCCCTACTGAGTGATCTACCATGTATCTTTAAGTATTCTTTAAGTAAGAAACCAGATAGCAGTGGACTTGTAAGTGTACTGTTTCAGTGATACTCGGGACTACATTGGCCCACTTAGAAAACAGTGTACTTTTAGGTATACTTTAAGTGTAACAGTTGTAAACTAGTTGTATACTCAGTTTACTACTAAGTTTTTAACAATACTACAAATAAACGTATAGGTTTACTGATAGTGTACTAGTTAAATACTTGTAGCGCATTTTTAGTTTATGAAAATACACTTTGAAGTGTACTGTCAGTAAACTAACAGATCAGTAGTTTTATACTTTTTCTTCAAGTGAACCTAGCATCATACTTAATTGTGCACTTTAAAGTAACAACAGGTCGTTTTTTGCTCTCGGGCTCCCCCTACAGTTGGGAAACAGTATTGTCCTCTACTACTGTCGTAAACTGTCATCCTACATGCACGTGCAATTGTTGACAACCAGGATAGCCCTGAACACTGTAGGAGGAGGTCACATGCAGGTGTTCCCGCGTGTGTGAAATGTCTTCATCCCAGGTACAGTGGCATATATTTCAGCATGTCATATGAATATAATTTCATGTGTTTTATTTTTTTTCTAACGACAAATGATCGCGATGCTCACGTTTACAAGCCAGCGTCATTATAGTAGCCTAGTCTATTGGTTACCGTTTTACTGAATCTATGTGATACTTCAATGCAATGTTTGAGTGGTTGATAATAACCATATATCGTCAATATTATAATATCAAGCTACCATAAATGAATCTGCAAATTTTACAAATCGATTTGCATTATAGCTTGAGGCAAGACAAATAAACAAATATCACAGACATGTTAGGTATCCTAAAATATGATTTTATTAATAATCTTCCTCCTTTCTTTGTACATGTTGAGTAGACTACACTTTTTAGGTCAAACATTTGCTATTTGCATTTCATCGATTGCAAAGTTCAAATCAGAACGAGAATACTAGCGATAGCTAACCATCAAAAACTAGAATATCGTTAGCTACCAGATTGATAATTCGCTACTACTCTAGCGAATTAGAGAGGTTAGAGAGAGGCATTCTTTTTTCGATGGAGGGTTCGATGCTCCCTGCACACGCAAGGTCTCTCGCTCGCTTTCTCTCTCTGCCGTCCGCGCGCGTTGGAGCACAGTCTCTGTCTCGCGTGCGCGCTCGCTCTAGATTCCGGGAGATTTGAACTAATTTGCGGTATAATTCTTTTACTGTCTATGGGTATAACTTGTCGATCACGAGTGGCTCAACAGGTAGAGATCTATAGATAAACTCATCTTTCAGGCATTTGACCGACCGGGTTGACAATTTAGCGTGAGAAACCGGGGGTGTGGCGTACGTGTGAGCGTGTGAAACCAATCAAATGCGGGTGTCTCACGGCCAATGCGTGAGAGTTGGCAGCTCTGCAATGTTGATCCTCGTTCTACCTTTAACGCGATCACTTTCTCTTTTTCTCTTTTTGCTTTGCTCCGATAAAACCTTTGCTTTCTTGTTTTTCTGTGCTGCTTCGGCCATGACTATAACATTTGGCTCGCAAGTCCGATTTTAAGGAAGTGGGGGTGGTGGTGGAAGTGACGTATATGCCGTAAAGCAGTCGAATTTTGTAGTTCTCTTTGTTCGCCGGTTACTACCCGAAACCCGAAGTTTAAAAGTATGATTAAAAACGCTACAGACCCCGTCAGGCTATGGCAGACGTGTCATTCAACCTATTGTAAGTCGATGTACCATCACAAGAGACTTGGAAATATATTATGAAGGTTGAAAAGTTACCTGTTGTTACTTTAAGTATACTACTATGTAGGTATTCATTTTTATACTTGAAATATACCTTTACCTGTGCTTTAACTCTTTACCTGTGCTTTAACTCTTTACCTGTGCTTTAACTCTTTAACCGTGCTTTAACTCTTTACCTGTGCTTTAACTCTTTACCTGTGCTTTAACTCTTTAACCGTGCTTTAACTCTTTACCTGTGCTTTAACTCTTTAACCGTGCTTTAACTCTTTACCTGTGCTTTAACTCTTTAACCGTGCTTTAACTCTTTACCTGTGCTTTAACTCTTTAACCGTGCTTTAACTCTTTACCTGTGCTTTAACTCTTTACCTGTGCTTTAACTCTTTACCTGTGCTTTAACTCTTTAGCTTTAACTGTACTTTAAATAAAAGTTGCCAGTCAGTGCCTGAATTTTGATCATTTTCACAAAACTTTCATATATTAGCTGTATCTGAACATGCATCAGAAGAAGGAGCTGAAAGTACAGTGATTATATCCCCTTTCCCCTGTTATACATTTATGTATAGCACTTTACACAGTCCAGATCGTTTCAAAGCAGCTTTACAGTGATAAACAGGGAAATAATGCTGTTGTTCAGCTGAAGTCAGTTCAGTGTTGATTCAGTTGTAAAGAGCATCGATTATTAAATTAGTTCATTTCATCAGTGCAGTCAGATCAATAATATTGTTGAATATTAATTTAATATTTTATACAGTATGCATTATTGTAGCACAATAGCCACTTCCACACATAGAACCGTTCCTGGTAAAGTACTGTTTAGAGATCGTGTGTGAGCAGGACCTTTTCAAAAATACAGCTAAATCTGTTCTGGTCATTTCCCAGTATGAGAAGTTTACCATTACCAGTGAATGACCAGTATGAGCATGTGTAGTGTCAGCACGCCCTGCTTTGGGCCAGTAGAGCTCTGTCTGAGCAGTTTACAGTCGTTCTAGACCGGGGATTCATGTCATTACAGCTCTATACTGTCTGTCTCTGTATTCTATTTGAGTGACTTCTAAATAATGAATGTAAATGGGAATTTCACACGTAAATAATATTGCTTGTTGTTATAAAGGTAAGAATGAGCCTGGAAATGAGTTTGAAGGAGTCGCAGCTGTGATCTGGGAGTCACATGACCACGACAGGCCAGATATAAAACACACTCCGCTAAACACTGTCTAACTATTGTTACTGACAACCACTTTTGCTCACCCCGATGTGGATCCACATATGCACACACAACGTGTCCCTGTGCGTGATCTCTTACTGTGTGTAGCGTGTCAGAAGGTGTGTGTGGATCTGAACAGCATATCTGTCCTGTGTGTAACTGAATAATAGCAGATGTAAGTGAAGCCAGCTGTGCCAGATGTGCTCAGCTCACCTCCCTACTGCCAGTGTGTGTGTGTGTGTGTGTGGGTCAAGAGTCAGGACAGACATATCTAACGTGTCTGATGTAATGGGGCTGATTCAGCAGCACATACGTCCACAGGGAGTCATTACAGCACAACATATGTCAGTGACCCTCCCCCAAAACACACACACACACACACACACACACACACACACACACACACACACACAGAGAGATGGTTGGCTGTTTTCTTAGCACTATTTTTCATTCACGTGACATAAAGCAGTTTTCAGGACTTGTCTGTTTGGTCTTGTGCTGTGTGTCTCTGTTGTGTGACTCTGACTTCTCTCTCTCTCTCTCTGTATATATACGTCAGGTGAAGGACACGTACACACACACACACACACACTCTCTCTGTATATTTACGTCAGGTGAAGGACATGTACACACACACACACACACACACACACACTCTCTGTATATATAAGTTAGCTGAAGGAGAGGTCCTATGCTTCAAGACTTTCTGTCTCATGACCTGGTGGCAGAAACTATTTGCTTGTTATGTAGAGTTTTTGATCTTGTAAATGTGTTAATTTAGACCAGGTCATCATATGAGCTTGACAGCAGGACAGAATTACACACCAGCAATGTTCCTACACTAGCGTACAGTTCGTCCCGTACAGTCCTGGAACAGATCAAGACTCGGCAGTTCCAGAGGACAGAGAGAAGCCATTAGATGATTGGGATGTTTAATGAGGGTTGTGCAGCCTTTTGTCCTACAGTACACACACACACACACACACTCTCTTTCTCTCTCACACACACACACATATTCTCTCTCTCTCTCTCTCTCTCACATTCACACACACACACACCTGCACCTCAGAACGACCCAGCTGAACAGACATGTGCACACACACGGGTGTGATTTATCTGTGTTGTTCTAGAAGCAGTGTGTTCTCCAGCATTGAGCTGGAGAGGTGTGTGGTGTGTGTTTGAGGCTGATGTGTTCAGCTGGAGGAGACATTAGCTGTTACTGCAAACCTCAAACTAACTACAGCTCACGCTAGCTTCACTGTTACCAGGCTCAGCATCACACTGTTATATCAGCTTGTATTGAGCAGCCATACTTTATGCAACTGACACGCTTCCAGCTCTTTTTGAAAAGTGCACTTCTGTTTTTAATGCTACAGTATGTCACTTTTTATTAAAAAAATCAACATGTTATTAATGAGAGAGTGCAAAAAAAAACATCTTCCTAAGCATGTCTTTGCCCAAATACAGTTTGATAAACCTATGATAATGATTTATAAGCTGAAAAGCTGTCAGGACTGTATTTGTGTGAAACTGCGTTGAGCACTTGTGTGATTGGCCTGAGAGGTACACACACAGAGAGAGCAGCTCCGGCTATGGCTAGCTGCCGATCAACCTTATATTACATGTACAGCACAGCACGCTTACTTTATATAAGATGCTGAGAGTTCACAAGTGAGCTAAAATACACAATGCTAACCAGTGCTAACATATGAATGAGGTAGTTCCCCTGAACTCACCCTGATGCTGCTCAAAGCCCTATGACCTGACACAAAAGAAGACGTTTACAAACGTGTCCTGTCGCGCTCGTGCTGATAATGGAAGTGAGCAGTGGAAACTATCAGGACATGACCCGTCTGTTCCACCTGTCCTGAAGGCATACTATAGTATAGGGCTGTCCCAGAGACAGGAAACATGTAGCTTTAGCCAAGAATCTTGACAGGGGCCGTTGGAAAAGCACATCTTTTGGAGAAATCAAGGATCAAGTAGCATCAATATGAGAAGTTTATTAAATATGATCACTTTGGCCAGCACTACTTTATCATAATGTTGAATGAATTATTTACATTCCTATTATGTGTGTTTGTGTAGAAGCCAAAGAATCTCATTTTTTTATCCACTGATCTGTGTGGGTCTCCAAACGTGTGTGTGTGTGAGAGAGACGTTTGGCGTCTCTTCGATGGATGGCTAAGAATGTTCTCTTCTCCACTAAAATGAGAGCAAAACTGATCCCTCTCCCTCTCCCTGTGTCAGTGGTCGTACTCGCTGGAGAAGCCGAGCACTGGGAGCTTGTTCAGCCTGGCGTGGTCTGCGGACGGCACTCAGCTGGCGGGCGCCTGTGGGAACGGACACGTGCTGTTCGCTCACGTCGTGGAGCAGCGCTGGGAGTGGAGGAACTTTGAAATCACTCTCACCAAGAGACGCACGATGCAGGTACACACGCGTTCAGCCCCATGAACACTCCTGCAGGGCACTACCACATCCTCAGCTTTATCTTTATTAGTAAACACAAGGGGCAACTATTCAAAAACACTCGAATTACAAGTTCCACTCTCTATCCATTAGGCCACAACTGCCCCCAGAACCTGGGTCAGATCTACAACAAAGTGTCCAAAATTCACTCACTGGTTTTCTCAGTAGTAAGTTTTGAACCCTGAAGAGTTTAAATGTTAGATTTCTAAAGCAGAATGAAGATGTTGTGACTGCAGAGCTGTTTGTTCCTGTTGATCATCGAATATGCCCACCCATAATGCCCTTATACCAGTGGGTCAGACTCCAGTCATTTAGTTTTGAGTTTTGAGTTCAAACGTTTTATAATGTGAAGCTGCTTTTACACGGATGCAGGGTTATCACTGTTAAACTGAAAAACAACTCCATTACTTGCAATAAAATGAAT
>NW_026606788.1:1125000-1255000 GCF_029890125.1 Rhinichthys klamathensis goyatoka | reverse complement strand
GTAAGTGACTTAATTGTAACTGTTTATTGAACTGTTGTAGGAAATCAATGTCACATTTTCAATTGTGATATGGTATTCAGGAAAAATAATTGAGGCTGCTTAACACATATGTTAAAATATAGAAACTCCACATTTAGATTTGTTTATAGGCAGTATGTTGTTAACTGAGTGTGTGTATGTGTGCTGCGCTCATGTGTGTAGATTTCTCCTCGAGAGGCTGCGCGAGCGTCAACAGCGCACCTCACCGTCAGCAGGCTAATGCATTTATTATCCACAATCGATCGCAACTTACAATAAATGTAATAAAATCATTCTCTCGGTTTAGTGATTCCCTAGTTATTTGTTTGTTTGTTATTGATGTTCTAATCAGGCTACTTGTCCGTTCGGGCAAGTAAAATTCTCTTTTACTTGTCCTTCAAAAATCCATTTGTCGCGGACAAGCGGACAAGTTAGACGGGCTCTGGAGATACGAAGCGCGGCAGGTTAGAGTGTTTTGGATTGCATAAAGTAATAAAAGAAACGAACAAATACATGGCGAAAGAAGTGGTAGACAGCAGAAGAGGGTATTGGGATTTGGGATGATTTTTAATGAAACTTGGGAGGCGGATGGAGGTTACTCTGTAACTCATCATGTGGTGTGTGCGTGCCTATGAATGCATGCATTTGTATGTGTGCGTATATGAATAAAAGTGTCCTTAATGACAAAAAAAAACAAAAAAAACTTGTAGCCTATATGTATTATAGTTCAGTTTGACGAACGATGTGTGAACGACCATGTAGCTGCCTCGTTTGTTTTGCTGGAGGACAACAGATGGCATCTTGCATCGCGTGCTGTACAAAAACGTAAATTATAGTTCGCCTCAAAGTTTTTTATTTGTGTATTTATTTAATTTTTATTATTTCTTCCCCAAGCTCATAAAATAAATTTGGGTCGCACATAAATTGACAGGGTCGGTCGGAAACCGGAACCAAACAAATTTTTTTTTTAAGCCTCATGGACACGTGTGCTGTGGTGTGTCTCTCTCTCTCTCACACACTGTTTGTGTTTGTCTTGGTCCAGGCACTTTCTGCTGGTGGATGGAGCAGAGGTGTATGTGTACTCCTATGAGGGCCGTGTGGTGTCGTCTCCCAAGAGTCCCGGCTTGAGGATGGACATCCTGAGCACTCAGTCCATCTCCCTGAGCAACGACACCATCGCCATACGAGACACGACTGATGAACGAGGTGCAGGGAGCGCTGTCAAGCTCAAGTGCAGATAGACAGAGGGTTTAGTGTGTTGTGTAGCTCCTGTTCTAGGTAGACCACACCGTATGTGAGAGGCCAAGCGCTCCAAAAGTGGGACATAACTGCAATGCAAGCTGTGATTTTACATGAAGACCTTTCAGACCTTTCATGTTGTTCTCCTTCCTTCTCTTCTCAGTCGTCTTTCTGTTCGAGGCCCAAACGGGAAAAGCCATTGGTGACGGCAAACCTCTGATACACAAGGTAGACACACACACAGACCACAACATCCTCAGTGAAAAATCATCATCCAAAATGTCAGCCAAATAGAGAGAAATGCAGAAATACACAAAATAAAGTATCAATTAAACCTAATTAAACTGCTGATGGTCTTACCAAGTCCGCTTGTTAGGTCTGATGTCATGCATCATCGCATCTGGGTCTAAACGCTCCATTAGATGCTAAAAGCAAACAACCAACGTTCTGTAGTACTACTGAAAAAGATCCCAGATGTCCAGACAGTGACTCATCTTTTAGAAATCATTCAAATATTGGTGTCCAGAGACAGTGGTGTACACCAGGAGTTGGCGTACAGGTGTGCTCTAAGCAAATAGTGTTCATAAATGGCTGTTGAGATGGTATTCTCCCTGCACCTGGAAACAGTGTTTGATATGTCATGACTTAAGTAGACATGTGTATCGATGTGAGATGAGTCTAGTGTGTGGAGTGATATTTGTGTGATGTAGGCCAGTTGTTGCATCTCCAATAGTTAATTGTTCTGTCTCTTTTGTTTCTTTTTCTGGACTGTGAAAAAGTGGCCCCAGCCAGTGACGCCACCTTGTGGGCCAATTAATTAGTGCACAAAAAACAAATCGCATTTGCGAGCTGAGCATGCGCTGTAAATCTGGGTTGAGTGTGTACTAAGGATGCTTAATGCTTAAAAACCAATGTATACTTGTTTATATACAATATATACGGGGTCTATGCTAATAGGGCAGAGTCCGTCAGCAGTTGTGGGCGGGGCCTAGGCAATTTGTGATGTCACACTGTTAGAATCTGCAAAAGGCTTGTTCTGAGACACTGCTTATAATTTATAGGGATTAAAAAAAAAAGAGTTTGGGTGGATTTTTACCCTTTTAGGGTGGTTGTGTACACTCGCTGCCAACACACATTTATGTTCAAACACCATGTAAAAGTGAATTTTGCCTAATCGGCCCCCTTTAAGTGACATATCTCTGCTCGTCTCTCTGTTTAGATAGAGGTGGTGTTAGTCGCACTGGATCAGTGTGGCCTGTCTAATGACAGAAGGATCGCTTTGATCGATAAGAACCGTGACCTCTACCTGACCTCTGTGAGAAAGCTGGGCCGAGCTCACAGCATCTATAAGATCGGTAAGAATCCCGAAGGAAACGCTGTGACAGTCTGTCTCTGGTGAAGTCGCACTGAATTCAGTCAAGCATCTGTATGAAGGGTTGATTAATTTGAATCTTTGTAATTCTTGCCCAGGTTCAATGGTTGACACTGTGGCCTGGAACGACTCTGCTAACATCCTGTGTGGAATCCAGGACAACCAGTTCACAGTGTGGTATTACCCTAGTGTGGTGTTTGTGGACAAAGACCTGCTCCCCAAAACCATCTTCAGCAAGGACAGCAGGTACACGCACTACAACTAACTTCACTCAGATCTGAAATGCACAGTCATGACCATCAGTCAGTGGCTACGTTTACATGCAACCAAATAATCCATTAGAATTGACGGTTCAACACCTTAATCGATCCGATTGAGCGGGGTGGTTTATTCCTTTTCTAATACGATCCAGAGAACATGTAAACATGGGGCCGGTTTCACAAAGATAGACTTTGACTATGGGTTAGATATAGAAGAAAGTCAGACTTCAGATAGACATCTAAATCAGACCAGACTCTGACTATCTTAAGTAGGACTACACTGCAATGCATTCTGGGTAAAATAAGACACTTTTCAAAACAAAAAACATGGCTGATCGAGTAAGCGCATTCACCCGCTCAGTGCAGTTTACCCCAGCGGGAGATGTGTGTGTTGGAGGAGTACAACAGTCACAAGGACATTTTACTGGGGAAATTTAGCGGAGAATGCAGTAACAAGAGGAAATGTTTAATTTGGACAAAGATTGGTACGACAGTTAACAGCGTTAATCAGACCGTTGAGCGGAGCGTTAAAGACGTACAGAAAAGATACAAAAACATGGTACAAGATGCCAAAAAAGAAATATTTAAGAGGAAATATCCAAAAACGGGAGGAGGGCCCCAAGAGGAACTTAGACACCACTGAAATGGTGATGGATATATACGGTAAGGGCCATTTTCCCTTTTCTTTCGGCTGTTTGTAATGTAACTGATTGTTACTGTTGGTTGCCATGGTAACAGAGTCTTAGACCTAAGCTAGCCTGGGGTTAAAGTGTCTAATTTTTTTGGTCTAAATTAAGTCAGTCTTTATTTTGGTGAAACAGTCTAACTTGCATTAGACTAGTCTATGAGCACATTTTAGACTTGTATAACACTATAGACCGGTCTAAAATAGCTTTGTGAAACCGGCCCTTGATCAGACTGAAAACCGAAACTGAAACGACTGCGCAATGCATGTGCAATGGCGTAGAAATAGCGTAATGACGCGCGGAACGAGCTGTTCTTCCTGTTGAATAAAGTGTCTAATGATATCAATGAGTGTCCCGTCATCCTAAAATTCTCCTTTCACTGCGTCTGTGAAGTGGAGCAGGACGACGTCCCACTAGTTCAGACTCTCATCCACAGACCACGTTTTTGGGCATTTTTACTGCGTGATAAATATAAGCAGCGGCACAGCGGTTCACATGCTCATCGTCTCCAAATTATGACCAGAGACCAATATTAAGTCTGCTGTTTAAAACAAATAAAGAACCAATGTAGGAGAATGGTTATTATGTGCAAACAGCGGGAAACTCTGTATATTTGTGCAGTGTGCGCATGTCAAACAATATATTCCGATTTGAAGCTTGTGACATATAAACCCGCACATCAATCACATGTTCAGCGTTCATGTAAACATTACATTCAGATTCGTCAATCAGAAAGAATTCAGTCTGATTGAAACAAAAGTTGTGGATGTAAACGTAGCCAGTGGTGATTTGTGTATTTCTAGGAGCCCAGTAGTAATTGAAGACTTTAGGAGACTTCACATAAACTGTGTGTGATGTTTGATGAATCCTGTCTTCTGCAGCGAGTTAAGTCGCTCTCCTCAGATCGTGAGCTATGTGGGCACTCAGGTGACTGTCAGACGGGCGGACGGCTCTCTGGTGTGCACCGCAGTGTCCCCGTACCCGACCTTACTGCACGAGTACACCAGCAGCGCCCGCTGGGAGGACGGCCTCCGCATCTGCCGCTTCGCTAAGGTCAGTGGAGCAGGGAGCGCTCTCTGGTGTGAGGGAAACAGATACAGTCTTCAGCCCTGCTCCTGGACACCCACACTGTCCTGCAAAGTCTATATCCAACATGCTTCAGCTCACACCAGTGTGATTTTCAAGTGTTCCCGAAGAGCTTGATTAGCTGGTTCAGGTGTGTTTCATTAGGGTTGGAGCTGAACTCTGCAAGACAGTGTGGCTGTGTCTCAATCAGCTCCCGAGTTCAGTAGTCAGGGCACTGATCAGGGAGTCAGTTATCTTAAAGTCCTCCTGTAGTCAGTCATTTTATCCCTTAAAACTCATCTTTGATCACCAAAATGACATTTAAGCATTTTTTCTTTGAAGAAAATGTCTTCATGCCTTGAAATAGCTTGAATGTAACTCTACACCCTTGCCTCATTTAGTATACGCGGTTCTATGAATATGCACGGAATAGATGTTTTTTTTAAAATACAAACCATTATTTTATTATATTTTAGCATAAATATACATCGCTATAGAGGTAATGCACATAATCTAGCTAACATTTATAATTTATTTATGGCGGAAATGTTGCACATATATGTAACAAGCAAAGTATCCATCATAATGTACTCTAAATAACATAAACATAAGACCCATAATGCACTGTGAGTCACGCCAAAATGAATATAGAGCATAGATTAAAAGACCGAATAATTTTATCATAAAAATTAAAATAGATTAATTTTTTTTTACCCAGCCCTAGTGTACCTCAAGGATCTGTTCTTGGACCGCTTTTGTTTCTCTTGATTATTAAACTTATGAATGCTAAATTTCCTTTTCTTGTTTTGAAAATACTAACTTTTTATATCAAATATACTTTTTGATTGGCTATTATTATTTTTTATAAAAAAAAAAAGAAAAAAGCAGTTTCTTGCTCTGGTTTTCATCATTTCAGAAAACAATTTTGGTTTTACTGTCATGGTGCTCAACAGAATAACTGACTAAAGGAATTAATTCCTGTGAGCCTACAGTGTCATAGCATGTGTGTGTGTGTGTGTGTGTGTGTGTGTGGACAGTAAAATCTAAAATCAGCTACAGCCAGCTGTGTTTCCACAAGGAAAAGAGATCAATAACATACTAAATAGTGTTTTAATTAATAATAAAATGGGTTTATGTGAGTTGTGTTGCTGTCTCTCTTACGGTTGTCATTTCTCCTCTCGTCTCTGTGCTTCCGAGGAGGAGGTATGTTTCTCTGTCTCTATGTGTAACAGCAGTAGAGGGCAGTGTTGTTGTAGACGGCAGCGGTTGTTCTGTCAGGAACTCAATAACACTGTGCTTGTGACATCACAATATGGTTGAGTCACACCCTAATAAAAATAAAATAAAGCTTAAACATTAAATGGCCGTGGAATAAAATGCTTAGTTGATGACACTTTACAATAAAGTTCAATTTGTTACAAAAGTAAAAAAAAATTTTACAGCATTTATTAAGCTAAGTTATGTTAAAAATGTATTAGTATAGAAATTAACATGAACATAATTTATTAATATAAGTTAGAGAACTGGTCATTGTTAGTTTGTAATACCTACACTAATGGTTTAAACGTTTGGAATAATTAAGATTTATTAATGTTTCTGAAAGAGTCTCTTCTGCTCACCAGGGCTGCATTTATTTAATAAAAAATACAGTAAAAATAGTGACATATTATTACAGTGTAAATCAGATGTTTTCTATGTGAATATATAGTAAAGTGTAATTTATTCCTGTGATCAAAGCTAAATTTCCAGCATCATTACTCCGGTCTTCAGTGTCACATGATCCTTTACAAATCATTCTAATATGATGATCTGATGCTCAAAATACATTTATGATTATTATCAGTGTTGAAAACAGTTGAGCTGCTTCATATGTTTGTGGAAACGTCTCGGTTTACAACTGTAACCCTCAGGGAACGAGGCGCTGCATCGAAAGACGACACTTTGGGGAACGCCTGCGTCTGAATTCTGAATGGAAGTAGTTCAATCTCGTTTGGTGTTGCGTCACGCCACCGCTATAAAAGGACACCGGATCATAACAGCGTCAGCTTCTTACAGGTCAAAGCAAGTCATTATCAGCCACGCAGGAAGTGTGGCAAAGAGAGGCAGCGTCTTGTTCACTTCTCAGGGAACGAGGGTTGTCGTAACCCGAGATGTTCCCTTTCGAGGGAGCTTGCGCTGCGTCGAAAGACGACACTTTGGGGAACGAAATACCTACTGTGCCACACTGACTAGTGTCTGTCCTTGTGTGAAGCAATCTGGCACAACTCAAGATGTGAGAACTTGTGAACCCGGTGTAGAGGGCAGATCCAGGCTATAGTATCTTATGAAGGTGTGTGGGGAGGCCCAGCCGGCGGCACTACAGACCTCTTGAAGGAAGACCCCTGCTAGCAGGGCCTTAGAGGATGCCACTCCTCTAGTCAAGTGGGCTCGTATCAGGAGAGGCGAAGGCAAACTGTGCACCTCATACGCTGAGGAAATAGCCTCTAGTATCCACCTGCTAATAGTATGTTTAGAGGCAGGGGAACACTTCTTAGGTGCAGCTATGGCCGCCACATAGACCTTAAGCGTGGACAGGGAGAGCCCGTCAGAGAAGCGACCTTGGAGGAACTCCAGTACTGAAGCCACTGGGCAGTTAACTGGGTCCAGCTGATGATCTCTGCACCATAAATTGAAAACATTCCATTTTAAGGCATTAAGTTTCCTCGTGGAGGGGGCTCTAAAGTTTAGAATGGTCTCAACAACCTCAGTTGAGAGACCAGCATTTACGAGTTAGTCCCCCTCAGGGGCCAGACCCACAGCTTCCACAGCTCTAGCTGAGGGTGGTGTATTGAGTTCTAGAACCCCTAGGAGCAGAGCAATCGGGGGAAATACGTACAATGTCTGACCAACCCTAGGGGTGCTGGATCCGTGTGGGAAACCCAAAGCAGACAATGTGTGGTCTCGTGAAAGGCGAAAAGATCCACTTCCGCCTGGCCGAACTTCCTCCATATCAACTCCACCGTCTCGGGGTTGAGTCTCCATTCCCCGGGCCTCAGCCCCTGCCTCGACAGGATGTCTGCCCCCACGTTTTTGTCCCCGGGAATAAACATTGCTCTGAGTGAGAGTAGTTTGCCCTGGGACCACTGAAGAACCTGATGCACCAGTCTGCATAGAGGGCGCAATCTCAGGCCCCCCTGCCGATTTATATATGAGACCACCGACATATTGTCTGTTCAAACTAGAACATGATGGCCTCTGAGGTCCGGAAGGAAGTGTCTCAGAGCCAGAAACACTGCCAACATCTCCAGGGAATTGATGTGCCATGAAACATGAAGTTCTTCCAAAGACCCCTGGTGTAGCGGCCCTCCATGACCACTCCCCAGCCTGTGAGGGACGCATCCATAGTCACTATCTTTCTCTGACACGGTGCTCCCAACACAGGGCCCTGGGACAGGAACCATGGTTTCTTCCAGATGAGCAAAGGACGAAGGCAGGTTCCCGCTCTGGAAAAACCCTCTGGTCCTGAGCCACCACTGTAGTGGCCTCATGTACAGCCGGCCAAAAGGTATTACGTTGGATGCTGCTGCCAGGAGCCCCAGAACCCTTTAAAAAAAGTGTTTGACAGTTATGGCCTGGCCTAGCTTGAAACTGGTGACTGTAGTCAAGATGGTGTTTATACGAGCAGGAGACAACTGTGCCCGCATCGTAACTGTGTCCCATACCATCCCCAGAGATGTAGTTCTCTGTTGAGGAATTAGTGAACTCTTTTTGACATAGAGTCTCAGCCCCAAACACCTCAGATGGCGTAGAACGAGACCTCCCAACTCTCATCTGAGGGGGCCATCTCGATGCTGAACCGCCATCTCCTCTGACTGTGCTAGAATGAGCCAGTCGTCGATATAATTGAGGATCCAAATGCCCTGAAGTCTCAGTGGAGCTAGAGCAGCATCCATGCATTTCACGAAGGTGCGAGGGGACAATGCTAGGCCATATAGAAGAACCCGATATTGGTACGCCTTTCCCCCAAAGGCGAACCTCAGGACTCTTCTGTGATGGGGAAGGATGGATATATGGAAGTAAGCGTCTTTCAGATCCATCGTGACAAACCAGTCCTCGGACCTGATTTGACTCACGATAATAGGTATGGTTAACATCTTGAATTTGAATCAGCGCCGGAGCCTTAAGGGATGACGCAGCGTCAGGTGAAAGATACGATGCCAGTGTCTCTTCCACCCGCGGCAACACCCTATAGCCATTCTCTTTCGAACCCAAAATAGACTTATATAAATATATATGGACATTTTGGCTCGATAATCGTGATGAGAATGGCTTGTTCCATGATCTCGACACCTCAGTGTGGAGATCAGTGAAAAACGGGAGGCTCTGGCTAAAGGCTGTGACCGAGCCTGCTGGGAAATGTTAATCTAGTTTACTTTTTTTCAACGTTTCCTGCTTCTCTGATGGCCAATCAATGTTTAATTTGGCCACTGCTCTGGTCACAACCTCCAGCAGCTCCTCGAAGGCAGGAGAATGAGGTGCCAAATCCTCAAATTCTCCTGCCTCGATGCCCAAAATATTTAAATCCTTGGATCCAGATAATTCAAGCATCGGGTCCTCGTCCTGGGCGGAAGAAGCCGCAGAGCAAGCTTCCGACTCCTTAACGGGACCGACAGAGCTGGCCGCTGAATGTTGAGAAAGGGCCGAAGCCATCATCGTCAAACAGCTCCATCTACGAACCCCATGATTGAAGATGCCAAGCCGCCTCGGCAGACGCGGGTCCCGAGCCACGGGGAGTGCAAGCCTGGCCTGTCTCACCGAACAGGGCCAGGCGGGAGCGGAGCGTTCTGAGGGGCAGCAGATCACAGTTTGCACAGACAGCACCCTCAAGCACTGCCTGTGCATGCTCCACTCCCAAACACATGACACAGAGCGAGTGTGTGTCACCCTTGCTCAAATAACGCGGGCAAGGGGACACACTGTCTGAAAATCTTTTTACTCGCCATTATAACAATATCTGCTTGTGTAAACTGAAAAACAACACAAAATAAGACAGACAAGGCAACATGGAATGCTTGCTGAATACCAGAAGCTGACGGTGTTATGATCCGCTGTCCTTTAATAGCTTCCGCATCCGCATCGCCGTCACATGCGAGTGACGTCATGACGCAACACTAATCGAAACTGTTCCATACAGGCTTCAAACCCAAGTGTCGTCTTTTGACACAGCGCAAGCGTCTTTTACCTCGAAAGGGAACTGTGATCTTAAAAAAGTGACTTATGTTACAAAACATTTCTGTTTCAAATAAAGGTTGTTATCTAGAATGTTCTATTCATCAAAGAATCCTGAAAATTGCATTGTGATTTCCACAAAAATATGAAGCAGTTTTGATATAATAACCATTATTAATAAAGGAGCAGCAAATCAGCATATTAGAATAATTTCTGAAGGATCATAAAAAAAATTATTATTCCAAGCTTCTGACTGAGCACTAATGAATTTATCTGTTAATTTAGCTGACAAACTCTCTCCACTGGCTGTTTTATGCTAATTTACCAGCAGAACACTATCAAGTCACCTTCATTTATATAGCGTTTTTTACAATTTACAATACAGATTACAATACATTTACAGTGATAACAGGAAAATAATGCAACAAAGTTTGTTTCTGCTGTACAGCAGATCTAGAAGAAAATAGTGTAATAGTCCAGCTGAAGTAAGTTCAGTGATGGTTCATCTGTGAGTGAGTGTGACTATCATCAGAGCTGAAGTGTAGAGTTGCAGCCCTGGATGTGCCTGACGCTGTTCTCTCTCTCAGGATCAGGTGCTCTGGTCGTGTCTGGCAGGTCTGGCGATGGCCAATCGGGAGCTGAGCACAGCAGAAGTGGCGTATGCAGCCATTGGAGAGGTGAATCTGCACACTACTGTGGGAGAACGTCTCACATCAGAGGCTCTTTAACACTCGTCTCTGTCTCTACTAGATTGATAAGGTGCAGTACATCAACTTCATAAAGGATCTGCCGTCGAAGGACTCGTGTCTCGCACACATCCTGCTGTTCAGCGGACACGTGCAGGAGGCCGAGGCCAGTCTTCTGCAGGCCAACCTCACGTATCACGCCATCCAGATCCACATCAACCTCTACAACTGGGACAGGTGCACGCCGCCACTGATACGCGTCCACTCCGTGTAGGGTTGGGAATCTTGTGAATTTTAACGATTCCGATTTCGATTCTGCTTATCGATTCCGATTCTTATCGATTCCTTATTTCGATTCCAATAAGGTAAAAAAATAAAATAACTTGGATATCATTCACATTTAGTCTCATTGACTACAAATAACAGGCTAACGCCGCCTGGCAGTTGAAATCTGCTCCGATACAGCTCCGAAACGACCGGAAGTCATTCATTTCCTATGGAGATTCGCAGACCGCATGCGAATGGGTCCGAAACGGGTCCGACCGAGTGCGGTGCGAAGAAAATCGTGTCCGTTGGTCATCCGGATGCGTTCAAAAAATTGAACTCTTGCGAAAAGCTACGGATGGTTCCTATCCGACAATTCCAGCGGAAGCTATCGTTGCTATGATACTGATAAACAAACCTGAATTCTTATCGTTATAAAATCATTATTTATTTTATTAAAAGTTCAGTTGTCATGTAATTTTTTTATTTTCATGATTTGCTAACGTTCTTAGGGCAGTTAATACAATTAAATTGTTGTCAGACATCGAACTAAATGTGATATAGTGGTATAAATTATACCACTATATCACATTTTTTAGCCGACCTGACATGTCAACGTCCTGAGCAACTTTCCTCACGCAGCAGCCTTCCTATTAATATCTCTATAACCCTCATCAGAGAGATCATACAGAACTGACAGAATCAAACTTTCTAATCTCTCCGCCATTTTTGTTCTACCCGCTTCCGACGCTTTTCACTGTGTAGTACGACGTCCGTTGGGGGCGTATTGCGTATTACGGAGCTGATTTCAACTGCCAGTGTGAAGGCAGCGTAAAGATCACTCACACAAGGAACATTTGCCTGTGGTTTAAAAATACATTAGAAAATCAACTAGACTTAACTAATTTAAATTTCAAGCATTATTAAAGGTGCAAAACGCAAGTCTCTGAGTTTTTGCAGAACTTCGCCCCCTCTGGCGACAAGCGAAACTGCAACCAGAGTTGTATGCAGGACCACACGCATCTTTTATTGGATATGTTTTATGTTTCATGTTGTACTACTCTTCCGAACACAATTCCTATTTTATGAAACTGTTCACTGGTAGTAAAACCAATTCTGATTGTACATGTATCTAGCTTACGCTAAAGCATTACACATTTTACAAATCGTCATTTGTTGTCATACATAGATTGGCCGTATCAAACATTAGAGACTGGGCTATATCTTACCGTTTTATCAAGAAAAAAGCCAAATGAGGATCCCGTTTGAGACCAAGAGCAGACCGGAGATCTCTCCATTTGTTGGATGCCTTCCCAAGGTTGACTCTCGTCTTACTCTGACGCCTGTCTGACTCCAATTTGGACCTTTTGGTGGCACTAGACAACATTTTTCTTTTCTTTACTTTACGTGGAGTTTGCGTTGGGGTTTGGAATAGACTACGAGCCGGTCTCTTTGGATCCATCTTCTAGCTTTAATGCGGAGAATGGCGGCGCCGGCGAATACACAAACCTGCGAGACATAGCCTGGTGAGCGTGAACGCGCATGACGTCACGCCCAGTCTCAAATTCGAGCCCGAATCCCTCTTATATATTTTACTGTACAGGATTATAGAGGCAATCTCAGTGCGCAGAGAAGGGCTCATTCAGCCCATCAGGCAGTTCTTTAAGCATGTATAGGATAGAAAAACAGGTATTTTTAACATGAAAAGTTGCGCAATGCACCTTTAAAGACAATAGACATGTTTTAAGATTTTCAGGTATTCATGTACACAAACTAATCAAATGTAAAATAACACTGCACTTTATAAATAAAATATACTTTACAAATATAGTTACAAAAGATATTCAGTCAAGAACGAGTGAATTTTCTCTTTGTCTTTTGTTGTTTGATTAGTGTTATTATAGAAACGGCAGCAGGAATATTAGGCTGCTGTCACTTTAAGAGCTGCACGGATCCAATACACTGTTACACATGTGCCTGCAGCACACAAAACAGAGTCGTCTCGCACTTGAATGGTTTAAAATCACATTAACATTTTTCTGTGAGTGCGTTTTGTAACAAGTATCCAATTCCTAACCTCAAATATTAGATTCCAGAATTTAGTCGATTTTCGATTCCCAACCCTAGGTCCGTGTGTGTGTGTTGTCGTGCTCATGCATGTCTCTCTTCACAGGGCTCTGGAGTTGGCAGTAAAGTACAAAACTCACGTGGACACGGTCCTCGCTCACAGACGGAAGTTCCTGGAGGACTTCAGCAAACAGGAAACCAACAAGAGATTCCTGCAGTACTCTGAGGGAGTATGTTCACCTGCATGCTGTTATCTGTAGCACTATTCACACACACTCACACACTCACACACACACACACTCACACACTCACACACACACACACTTAAACTCTCACACACACACTTAAACTCTCACACACACACACACACACACACACACACTCTCTCACACACACACTCACACACACACACACTCACACACACACACACACACTTAAACTCTCACACACACACACACACACACACACACATACACTCTCTCACACACACACACACACACACACACACACACACACACACACACACACACACACACACACACACACACACACACACACACACACACACATTGAAGTCTTCACAGAGAACTCAGGCTTTTATTGTGTTTTATGTTGTAATGTTGTAATGTTTCTTCATTCCTGCTTGTGCTCAGGTGGAAGTGGACTGGGAGAAGATCCAGGCTAAAATTGAAATGGAGTTTGCTAAAGAGCGGGAAAGAGCAGCCAGCTCATCGGTCAGAAGCAGTGTGTCTGTTCGCCGCTAGACACACACACACCTCTAGCATAGTTCAGGTAAACTGAGGTCTGGATCTCAGTCGGCTAGCCATTACTGATCTACAGACTCAGACTCTTTAACACTCACTGTTATGAGTTCATATCTCAGCACCTGAAAACTACACATCAGCCTATTAACAGGCATCATGTCTCGCTCGGCTGTTATTTATATCTTATTATCTCATGAAGATTTTGTAAAAAGTTGTTTTTGTATAACATAAGTTTGATTTATGTTTATGCAATAAATGCAGATTTGAAATAAATTTCAAATTGTGAAAATCTAAATATAATCCAGAAAATTATTCCATGCACATTGTATCAGTGAAAGTAGAAAAAGTAGGGATGTCCTGAGCCGTAATTTTTTTATCTGATGCGTATCAGCTATCCTTTATTTTACGTCTGCTGTCACGCAGGGGTCGTGCAGTAGGTGGCGCCATCTAGTGGGTTTGCCAACCGCCATTAAAAGGAAAAGAAGAAGTGACGACTTGGGGATAGGAATAAGGATCTTACAGATAAATCTTCAATGTTTTCTTGCATTTTAGTGTTGATAACAACTTAATATTATCCAGTCAATTGACCATAAGTTGACCAGTGCATTAGTGCTGCTGATGCTCACTCTACTCTACAATCAGTGACAGTTCTCTATGGGGCATCTACATCTGATCATGGACCATTTGTATGACTGTTGATGATATGGAAAGTCTGCCTGAGATGAATTAAGAGTTTAAGAGGGCCGGCTTGGTAAAACTAGACTGGACCAAACTAATGAAGTTTAACGAGCAATAATTCAGCTCACAGACAGGAGTGTTGGTGGCTTTGATCAAACTCCTGCTGAACATTTAAAGGTTCTTTACTGGCTTGAGAAAACATGGGCTGTTGCCAGAGTCTGTGTTGTCGGTAGCTTTAGTGCCAGTTATCAAGAATAAAGCCAGCAAAGTGAAAAGTTTGGATAATTACAGACCAATTGCACTAGCTAATGTGTTATAAAAACTTTTGGAAAGAATCATGTGTACAGCATAGTACTGATTTGTGTATATATGCACTGAAAGAAATAGAGCTGTATAAAAGACTAAATTCATCTGTTGTAATTGGCTTTATTGACCCCTCTAAGGCTTCTGACAGAGTTAACCATCAAAAGATGTTTGGTAAACTAAGACAAAGGCATGAGCCTATTCTGCCTAATAGCATACTAAGATTTTTGATTTATTTTTACGCCAACCAGAATATGATGATAAAATGGGATAATAGATTTTTAGTTCCTTTCTGACTTCCTTGTTGATTCAGTTCCGTTGTAAAGATCATCTATTATTAATTTAGTTAATTTAATCTATAAAGCATCAAAACAGTGATGTCATTGTCCAGCTCAGTTCAGTTCTCAATAGTGTCAGTACAGTCAGTAATATTGTTGAATATTAAGTGTCCCTGCTATGCAAGCCAGAGGCGACAGTGGCAAGAACCCAAACTCCATCAGGTGACAGAATGGAGAAAAACCCTTGGGAGAACCCAGGATCAGTCGTTCAGTTCTCCTCTGGCCACCCAACGAACACTGTGTGATTATGATTCAGGCAGCATCACAAGTCAGAGTTCAGATCGGGATCAGAAGCATTCAAATATTCATCCAGCTCTTCTGCTTAAAGAGCGATTCATCACACCAGCCTGGAGATGAAGCTGGTCATAGCTTCTGTGCAGAGAGCTTGTCTGGTTCTTGTGTCTATATATATATTTTCTACAGAATTGGTTCAAAGTTAGAGTTGGAAACATCTTGAAAAAAATGTGTCTTTTTCCACAAATTTTGTATGCATGCAAATTGTATAAACATTTCTAGTAATTGTGCAGTTAATTCTCATACTGTATTTTCAGAAAGTTTTGGAATGCGTATCCTCTCCCCAAAATTGTCACTAATAAAACACACAAAAAAATAATTAAATGAGACGGCTTATATTGAGACTTTGATTAAGACTTTGTTTACATCTAGCTCGTAAATATATTTTTTGCTATTTTATTAAAAAAGTTACAATTACAACAACAATTAAAATTTTAACAATATTTCAAGTGTAATCTTTCTTTGTAAAAAGTATATATTTTATCATACATATTTCAAAGTTAAGGATTCATTAGTTTGAATATTGGAACAAACACTATAATAACATCTTAGTTGATAATTCAATATAACTACTTTATTTTTTGACAAAACATCCCATAGGCTACTATATATTTTAACATATGAGCAGAAATTGGCAAACTAAAGCTTATTTGATGTGACAGTAGTCTTTTTTACAATAAAAACTTTATAATCTATCCAAAACTAATCAACGAAATCTTGTCTAAACATTCATATTTCGTCTGTAACATATCGTGTGTATGATTAGCATATAAATGTTAATTTGCAGTTTAATACGTTGCTTATACAAAGATATTTTATTTCAACATATTTCAGTCGATTTATACTCATCTCAGTATAGCAATATAGTTTGGTCAAAACTAAACTAGTAGATGTGTTCATGTAAAAATAACATGTTTACTAATGTAGGTGCGAGTGTGAATGAACGGCACAGTACAGCTGTAGTAAACAACAGAGCGCGTGTGTGCCGTTCATTCATTCACACACAGACATGCGATTCATATTTAAACAGTCTTTTAGCGGTTTACAGATCCGGATCCGTTGCTTCTCGAAGTGAAACTAAACCAGCACTTCTAAAGGTAAATAAAGCCAGAAAGCATACCCTGTTTATTTTCTTTATTTTACAAAAGCTCAATATTTTGTTTCGATTGTGAACTGGACACATAAAAAAGTATTTATTTTTTCATATTTCTTAAGTCTGTATTCATAAATGACGGAATATTTTAAGTCTGTTTTACTGCTATGTGAAAAAAAATCGAGCAAACGTGCCGGCGCGTTTGCCGACCCCAGAGGGTTAAATAGGGCACTATTTGAGGGGACAGCCATTTGTAGGTGTGTCCAAAACCATAGTGGACGTTATTGAGTGCACTCATTCAAACCCATAATGCACCGCTATCAGGGGCGGACTAAGGTCTACACAGGCCCCTAGGCTCAGGAGAGATTGTACTCCTGAAATCTATCTGACAAAGAATTTCACTCTAGATGGGCATTTGAGTGAGGTTATTTAATCTCTGCTTGCGCATTGTTTGATCTCAACCTATTCTTTACGAGCGCCAGGGTGGTACAAAGATGTATGTGTCAAAAAGTCTGCTGACATGAATTGGCTCCCGTTATTAAACAGGATAGTACGTGGATTTCCGTATCTACTAAACACAGATGACAAGAAGGTGATAACATTTTGAGTAGTGATGGAAGCGGTGAAAGCCACTTACTGTGATAGTCAATCAATGTCAGCGCATAACAACAGTCCCATACAGCGGTTTCAAATG
Organism: Rhinichthys klamathensis goyatoka; assembly: GCF_029890125.1. Lineage (NCBI taxonomy): Eukaryota > Metazoa > Chordata > Actinopteri > Cypriniformes > Leuciscidae > Rhinichthys > Rhinichthys klamathensis. Next base: position 1,237,971 of record NW_026606788.1, on the reverse strand, counting down.
GGCCCTCCACATCTATAGCTACCTTGTTCCACGGTACAGATGGAAAAAGCATTGGCTGCAGCAGAGTTGTTGGCAGTTTTGTCAGAGGACGGACACATTTGACAGGTCTGGATGTGCTCTTAAACCAGACAATCAATGCCTCGGCACCAGTGAGTAATGAAGAAAAAAATCCTTTGTGAGTAATGAAGGCAGTCAGATCGTGTAATGGCAACAGATCCACGCACATACGAATAGCACCGACTTTTTCTGTGACTGACTGCGTCTCTAAAAGACAAAGGTAAGCGGCGGAGTGTCCAGAGCATTGGAGTGACAGCTGGAGAAATCTTTACTCAACGTAGACAATCACAGCACAGGAGTTGATGACATGTTACGTCCCTGTGTTGCGTGGGGAAAGACCACCTCAGATAAAAGAGAACGCAAGACGTTTCTCTCCCCCACGCGGCTTTTGTGTTGATATCTTGCACAAATTATCCTGCTGTTATTGATGTAACCCTTTTTGTTTGTGTTGCTTGATTCGAGTGTGTGTGTAAATTCTTCTTGTATAAGTTTCTTTTGTTTTATGTAACATGAGCTATTTACAGTGTGCCCACTTTATGTTACTAGTCCTGAAAGAGGCGGACAGGTAAGAATGTCAGGTGACATACACTGCAACATGTAGGGGTTTCGGGTTGTCTAGTACATTAGGTTAGTGCCACTCCTTGTACTTTTGGTTTTGGGAGTAGTGAAGATAAGGTAGGGCGTCACGGACGCTGAAGATTTTTTTATTTTTCTTAGTTAGGGTTAGAGGTTATTTATATAAAAGTCAGAATTCCTTTGGTTTTGTTACTTTCTTTTCTTTGGCGCCGCCCACGTCCTCTCTTCATCCTTATGGTATTGACTATCTTACAGAAATACTGTATCCGCTGTATACATTCTTTATATTCTTTACATATTTGTCTTGCTTAATTCTTTCCTTTAACCTTTTTGTTAAATCGGAGCACGAGAATGCGTCACCAGTTTCAATGAAGGAGGCAGCAAAGCATCTTTCTTGAAGTGTGTATCATACACAATTTTTGGCAAGATAGAAACAGATGATCCAGAATCCACTGTAAGCTTGATAGGTACAGCAAAGTTGCGGTCGCAATGACAGCAGTGCACTGAATTTTATCAGTTAGTGAGTCATGCATATAAAGGATCTGAACTTCAGGCAAGTCAATTTCACACACCGAGCAAGCTTGTCCCAAACGACACACCCGTGAATAATGTACCATCTTTTGACAGTTATTACACTGTGCCGATTCAGCAGGCCAACTACTGTCATTCGCGAGGTGTTTCTTAGATCCACTACGATAGAATGCACGGGAGGACGAAGCATGCAGTAGATGAAGATGGTGGTGAAGTCCAGGTGGAGGCTTTGCATGTATCACTTGCACAGGAACTGAACGAGTACTTGATAATAATTGAGCTTGTTCACTAGCAGCTTCTGTTTGGGAGGCAATAGTAATGGCTTTTTCAAGAGTCAATTCAGATTCCAAAAGATCTCTCACGAATCCGATGACTGGACACATTCTCCACCAACTGATCAAGCAACATTTCGTCCAGTGTAGGTGCAAAGTCACAAGTAGCCGCTAAGTCGGGCAGCTACGTACTGAATTACAGTTTCTCCTGGTGCCTGAACACATTTCTTGAAAGCATGGCGCTCAGCCACTATGTTCCGTCGAGGAGCAAAGTGCGCTTTCAAGGCCGCAATCGCATCTTCCATTGAATCACCTTGATTCGGCAAGGTATAAAACAATCTCTGGCCTTCAGTCCCAATACAATGTAGAAGCAGTGCTCATTTGCGCTCGACCAGCCATGCACCTCCAGAAGTCCCTTCATCCGTAGTCACGTGTCAAAATAGTATAGCTGGTTCTCCAGGACATGGCAAAAATGGCGTGGGAAAAGTAGAAACAGCTGCCATCTTCCAGAATAAAGTACCTCGTTGCCAATTTATGTCCTTGGTAAGAAGCAATGAAGAGGCGCTCTAAAATAAAGAATTCTTTAATTAACCAAATAGCATAACAGTACAGCGCAAGCAGCAGCAGGTGTAACGCTTCAGACTCTCTAACTCTTTTGTTCTCAACATACACATAACACGAACCATACCGTCACCTACTGGCTGATATGCACAGAAGAACACAACACTGGCATACTTCATTGACAAAATCTTTCTCCAGATCAAAATATTTCTCTTGGAGCTTAGCTGTGGATGCACAAAGACCTTGCTGGGGAATGGATTGAATTTGATTCAATAATCCAATTGTCTCTTGAGGAGTTCGATATGACTCTTATTTGCCGACTCTAAGTCAGTCAATTACGGTGATGAACACAGCTGTTCTGAAGTACTTCTGAGTGGACTGTCCAGCTGTCTCGTGTTCTGTAGGTTCATCTGCATGTTTCTGTTTTTTTTTCTTTGTCTCTGTGTGTCCATTGTCTACTGTTGCAACACTGTTGGAGACATATTTTTGCCTCATTCTCAAAGGCGTCAAATGAATCACGTAAACTTGCCACATAACCCCTCAATGAACCAACCAAATCAACAGCATTACATAAATCCAAATCAACTGCCTGAAGAGCAGTGCTTGTTCCTTATTCCACAAAAACGCATTCTCTAGCTTTTCCATTTTTCTGTTAAGCGCTCTTGCTTCAACATGAGTAGGGATATTCCTCTGAGCATCATTTGCCATGTTCACAAGCGACTCCTAAATTTTGGCATAGTTCAGGTTCAAAGCTTAGATTGCTTGCGCATGAGATGACCATCTTATGTCAGACAGACTTTTCCAACTCTCTATCCTCTGATTTTCATTTGGTTTTAGCCCTGCTTTTATTATCTGCCAACGGGAAGGTGATGTTTATGCTAATGTAAAAAAGCATCTGAACAAAAGAAAAAAAAATTCTCTGTCTCAAAATAGTGATTTGCACTATTAACACACACCAAATTTAGAGTGTGCGCAGCACATGGTATCCATTCAGTTAGTGGGTTTATCTCTTTAATGCGTGCTTGTAACCCTTTGTAAGTGCCTGACATGTTGGCCGTGTTGTCGTAGCATTGGCCTCTACAGTCTTCAATATTAATTCCCATGTCGTCTAAAACAGCTAGTACTGTCCGGCAAACTGTCCTGTGTGACTCTGGATAGGCAATAACGTGAGAAAACGTTCCTCGATGCAACCACTAGGTGTCACATAGCGCATAGTGAATGTGACCTGGTCAGTGTGCGAAACATCTGGAGTGGAATCGATGCTGAAAGAGAAAAACTTCGCTTCTTTGATCCGACGGATTATTTCAGAAAGCACTTGCTTACCCATAAGTTCAATGAATTCCAAACAAGTATTTGAGGAAAGATATGAAAGCTTTCCTCGACCAGCATTGCCATATCTTTCGATATGTTCCTTCAGAAAAGGATCAAATTCACTGTGAAATTGTTGTGTATTTGGTGAATCTGTCTGCATTACGGCGGTGAACTAAATCAATCATTGCCGCCTTATAGCCATCCGAACCCTCATGTTCACACAAGCATACATCTGCATTTTTCCAGTCATTAAAGCCTTCTGTCAGTGCGGAGTGGCTATTGCTTTGTCCAAAATAACCTGCAAGCGAAACAAAACACGGTCCCCCTTGAGGGAGAATATTTTAATATACCCATTCCCTTGAGACAAACTCGTTATTGACGAGTTTTTGAAAAGTACCTCTTTTGGTCTTTGTATTGTCTTTCTGATCCTGCTAAACTTACATTTTAGTTTTGGCACGATTCTGGGCCCATTTTAGTCCAATATGCCTGCATTGTTCATTTATTTCAGGTCTGCTGGATGGGAGCTGTACATTGAACTTGATAATACAGGATCGATGGCTGCTGTCTCACTTCTGTCATCCTTTTACATGGGAAACAAAACACTGGTGGCGTCATTTTGGACATGTTGGATTGTGGTTGTGGAGGTGTTAACAGATGCTGGCATTCTTGTTTCAACCACGGTCGTCATCTTGTCAGAGAGCCCAGGCATGGCGGCGGCCATCTTGGCAGACTCTGGAATGGTCTCGAGTTCACCGTTGTTGGAAAGGCCGATGGTGAACTGGGACTCACAGGTAGCCAACACCCACTCCACAAACGCCTCAGTTCTCTCGAGGTCCCCCACTGGGCAGGCGTGCCTTCGTCTCCGCATTGCACATGGCTTGTGTGGGAAAAAACACTCGGGGAAGGAGGTAAGGCACACCAGGTCGAGAAACGCAGCGGTGTGAGCCTCGAGAGAAAGCTTGTCCTGGTCAAGATCTTACTTTACGAATAAGTTTACATTCAGACTTATCCAATTACATTTTTAAATATCCAGTCATATAATTAATAGGAAGAATATTAATTATTTCAGGAAAATTAAATATTTGCCATGTGCAATTCATATATGTGTACATTATTCTTCTATAACATCATATTGATATTCATACTGGTATTAAATGCCACAGTTTAATGGGTAAATTATTGTATCACAGTAAAAAATTAAACACACACACACACACACAGACGCACTTTTAAGCTTTTATTTGTGCATATAACATGAAACTATCTAGGGAATTCGTGGTGGCTGCTTCGTCTGACGAAGCTTCTTTCACAGGGTTGTGGCTGCTTTATTTTTTTACTAAACAACAGATGGCGCTGTTTTCGACACTCGAAGCTTTGAATCTTTTCCTGGAACAATCAGGGGAAAGCCTCCGTGCTTCATGAGGCTTCATTTGCCCATCTCTAATATGCAGCAGTCTTTATTAATCAAACTTACAGAAATACTCGAGATACTAGGAAATCTCTCATACGGCACAAAAAACAACCAGGCCAACATCAACGACGACCGACAACTGAGCAGGACAAAACACAGGGCTTAAATACACAGGGACCTAATCAAAGAAACAAGACACAGCTGACAAGACTAACGAGACAATGGCTGATTAAGGTGTCCATGGCAACTAAGGAGTGGCGGGAAAACCACCAATGAACACAGGATTTCCAAACACAAACATACTGTAACATACTGTAACTGTCATTCATTATGAAAATACATTTTGATGGTTTTTGGTTAAATATGTATAAATGTGTTCTTAATCGATGCTTTTTAATTATTGTGGCGGCCTCATCTTGTGTGCTCCCCGCGACGCGCAGCTGCATAGCAAACATTCCTAAGGTAAAGTAAAAAAAAAACGTAAAAAAAATTATAGCAAAATATATAGAGGTAATATAACGGATGCTAGTAAATTACAAATAATCTTTCATTTATTTGTTTGATGCATAAGGTTCTTCACCTCATTATTTTCAGAGAAACAACAGTTTATCTTTCCATAAGATAACGTAACTCTTCCATAGCCACACTTAACTTAATCACTTGTGTTTTGCTTTATTCCTTTATAGCTCATGGCGTTCACTTAGTAGTTGTGTTAGTTATTCTTGTTTATCCTTTGTTAATAAAGTTTATTTGATCACACTTGTGTCTTCCCTGTGCTGATAATACAGAAGAGGCTCTACAAGTTAGCAATCTTTCAGATAAATCCGCTGACCAACTCCCTCCACTTACATTAGTCCTGAATGATTGAACAGCCTCCTGTTGGGAGTGTGCTCACTGCGAAGGGGAAAGACCTTGACTGGTGAGGGTGGAGGCGGTCATCTGATGAACTCATAACCACACCTTAAGTGACAAGTGACACCGTATTAGCTGGTTCAAGCAATGAGGCATACACAACTGTTGTGCACCGTCCACAGTGTCTAAGCTAGCTTGCTAACATTAGTTAAATACTGACTGTCTGTGGGTTTTCAGATGCCTCACAAAATTGGATAAATGTCTCTTATTCAAAATATTCGTAACTTGTTACTGTAACTATATTGTAAAATATCGGATTTTCAGATTCTCAAATATATGTAAGTAAAAAGCATTTTGTTTTAAATGAGTTTTAAATGCGTTTTCTGTGTGCAGTCAGAGCCTGTCGGATTTACAGCACGTAAATTCAGCCATTTCTCCCGAAGACAGGGAGAAGAATAGAGTAAACTTTATACAATGTGCATTCTTTTTCTTTCTTTCAGGATTACGTTTAAAATCTGACAGCAATGGTCTCATAAACTGTGCTTCTCTATATTGGGTCTGATACCTGTAGCGTGCACAGTAAGCACAATAAGACCAGCATGAGTTTTGATAAAGGATATTGGGCCAGCTTTTTAGGTTTAATGTTTGTTGAATTTAAACAAAAAAATTGGGGATACATTTAAAATATGTGGCATTTCAAGCACCGCAACTTTATGAAAATTGTAATCAGCAGACTGTACACAAGCACATGTGCTCAGATCAGTTACGAACACATTTTTGCATATTTGTGTGGATGCGATAGAGCTGTCTAGAGACGGTTATTACAATAAACGCATTGTAAGAGACAAACCTTAATGTAGAAACGTCTTGAAAAGCTGCTAATGACAAGCAGGACACATTATAATTGCATTAGCTGTTCCAGAATCAATGAGTTATAGAGAGTTTCTGGCTCTTCTAGATGTTTGCAAGGTCGTACGTCTTTCCTCCGAGCTCAGATCGTCTCTATTGCCCTCCATCATGATCTCCTCATATGTGGGCAGATATTTCACCTCGTCGTATGTGGGAAGCAGCAGCACCGGCGAGCTGAAGTCCCCTGTGAGGGAGTCCTGGGACGCGTGTCCGTGTAGAAGAGACGGCTCCTCGTGTGTCTGACGGCGGGGACGTGGACACACCACGCGCTGGATGAAGTAACCCACCACGAAGAGCAACAGCAGGATCAGCAGTCCCGACAGCCTCCGGACGACCCAGTCCAGGTTGTGGAGGAAAGCGTGCAGGGGGAGTTTGCAGCAGTGGACCGTCGTGATGCTGTTGTTCTGAGTGCAGCATCGCTGATCTTCATCACACTGGATCTCTGCACAACTCCTCACAGCCTCACAGGACACGCTCATCAACCCGCACGCAACACTCAGCCATGCCCTCATCCTCATGCTGTCCAATGAAGGAATTATCTGCGGCAGCCCAACAGAGAATATACTGTAATCCCAGAGATTTGCTTCTGTTCTGGTTTTTTCACTCAGCACACAATCCCGTACGAGCCCCCAGTTCTGGTGCTCTGTCTTACATCAATTATTGGGAGTGAAAATCACCGGTCGATGTATTGAACTCGCTGTCTTCCTGTCGTGAGGTAATGTCATTGTGTTTCTGACGGTCTGGTCTCACAGTTGCTCATAATTCACATCCTCAGAATGGGGAAAGCGACCTCAGAAGCCGCCTGATTAAAAATGCATGGCACTGTTTCTCTGTGGGTTTCAATGGACCCATTATAGCCAGATCCAACTCAAACCAAACACCCGTCCTGATGCGCTCGCGTCATGTCAGGCTTTGTTGCTGGCAAACAATCAAACATATGACTTTTGAGATGTTTCATTTTACATTATACAGTTCATGTTACACTGTAATCAGATTAGTATGGACTAACTAATATAAATGAACAGCATGCTATTGTTTTTAGGAGCTTCTTCTAATTACAGGTCAGTGTCCGTGCTGTTTGCTTACTTTATTGTTAATCATTCCTAAGTATTAAAATTCGTCCCATAATCATTTGTGCAAGGTACATGAATGATTCCTCAAATCCCATCTAGAGGTTAACAAGTGCAGTAAACAAACACCTAGCAACCAATCTAGTTGTCTTTGCTATTGCAAGTTATTATATTAAGATATAATATGTATAGCATGCACAGTGGGTATCACTTTATTACACACATAATTACAAGACTAACCCTAAAGCAAACCCTAACCGATAGTAATTACATGTTGTTAATTAATATTGCTCAGTACTTATTTGTGTAATTACACTGTGCCACCTTAAAGTTTAACCGGACACTGTAATATAGAATTGTTGTTTTCATGAACCTCAAAAATATCACAATGAAAATATAATGTTTGATCAAATGTGAGATTACAAAGTGTTTAATAGGCTAATGCATTTTTATGTCTACTATATTGATATCTGTATTATGTATTTACATTTGTGATACAGTGTAAGGTCTTAAGGAAAAGTATTGGCTTTATGTGCAAATGGAGACTAAATTGTGTTATGGGTCTAGAAAAGGCAGAATGACTGTGCAATATACATTTACCAAAGTTAGCTTGTAAGGGTCCAGTCGATATTCACTTCTCATAAACAGAGCTAATGTCCAATTGGTCAAATGTGATTACAGGGGCATTATGCCGTAAAATATACTGGAACAGAGTCAAGTTGGCCAGCCAGATTCATGAGGGATCATGTTTCCCACTCCAATCGCTCTCATTTACTGAAATGTGATACACAGTGTCATTAGTAAAACATTGAGATAAACATTTGCTGACAGAGACTGAGCTGCTGTCCTTGTGTCAGAGCCACTTCTACACACTGCTTTTACTGAACACTTCATATTTCACATCTCCATTCGGTCACTGTGTGTGTGTGTGATTGTCTATCATATGAAACATTGTCATATAGTTAAACATTTAGTGTGAATTTTCACATTCTTGACTACTGCTTTCCATACTGTATTTTGTTTTACAGTAGTAGTAGTAACTGGAATAGTGTGATGTCCATCAGTCAACCCCTTTTATTGTTTATCAATGTTAGTTATTTCTGTACTATAAATACAATATTATAGTGAAGATTGCTGTTCTGTTTAGACATAAAAGTGAATAATTATTGAATAATTCTATGTAATACAGTGAACTGTGCTCGGTAAGCAGTAATTAAGACAGTAATCAGAAGTAATTAAGTGCCCAGCCACAATGATCTGCAATCTTAATGCAGTATTTTATCTTCAGACTTCACTCTTAAAATCCTGGCCATTTTTACAGTTCTGTGTTGTCACCATTATTTCATTTTCCCAGAAAAAGGCCGTCCCATTATTTTTTCTGTGGACTTGCTGGAAATTCTAGAGTAAACACACACACAAAAAACAAAATAAAAACATACTTTTGTAATACAGAAAGTTATTTGTAAATCGTTGTACAATTTACTATAATTGTTTTTACAGTGTATTGTGCTTTTATCCTGGTAATTCTCCTTCTGAAATCTCAACACCTTTCGTCATCTTTGTAATCTGTTATCGGTCATTTTCATGATCTGTTTCTTCAGATGCAGCTGCTCTTATGAATCAGTTGGTTAGGTTGTAGAAAATACAAAATGTGAGCAAAGACCATAAAAATGGGATTAAATTCATATATAGCATTTTAAATATAGCTTATAGCAATTGACTTGTAGCCTTTACATTGATCTACTTTCGCCAGTTTGTCTGTATACATTTTTAATGAATGAGGTCAGACCATTGTCTTATTATTATTATTATTATTATTATTATTGATTACAGTGAATACAATTCAAATGATTTATTAATAGGTTTGTGAGTGAATATATGTTTAAGCTCCACTGGCACTGAAACCCGCACAGATGCTGCTCTATAGTTGCAGTGAACTCTTTCTTTTTTCCTGAATTACATAAATCAAAGTCATGGACAAACACAGCACAACAGTTATATATTTTCATATCTTTATTGAGGACACTCACAACCAGAACAACAAACGGGAGTGTTTCCCAGTGTTTTTATGACGTAACCCGCTGAATAACTGCCATAGTACCATGCATCATTGGAGAATCTAACTAACTCGTCTCACACACACCCCAATCATTAGAGACACGATGGCGGAACTATATATATATATATATATATTGTACACTCTATTGTTCATTCCATTTAAGTTTATACATGTCTCAAACTATATATTTTAGAGTGTCAATAATCAGTAGCTTTTCTGAAGAGTGCATATATACTGTATTGTTGTTATTATATGTGTGTGTGTGTGTGTGTAACAATACAGTTCCAGCATCAACAGTTCCTTGCCCCATTTATATATTTATATATAACAGCCTCTTGTAGCTCACGCCGAGACCATTCACATCTTTCTTTAACAGTTCAAACTGAAATGTGCACTTATCAGGGTCAGTCGTAGGATTTTAGCATGTGTTTCAGGGGTAATAATGCCCAGTTTAGTCATTCTCTCGAGCTCAGCCATGGCTTTCTCCTTCATTGCATTGGTTATTTTCTTGGGTGCACATACAGTGGTCAGCACTGACTCATCTGATTGCATGTGATAGAGGCAGTTTGCCAAGTGTCACGTTTATGTTCAGTTAGTTGCTTTCATGGACTTTTAGTTTGTTTGTCTTCAGTCACGTTTCATTTGTTGTCACTCACAGTAAGGCGGCGTATTTGCTCACAGTATTTGCTCTGGCTCTTGTTTTAAATTATTTTGTTCTGTTAGTATGCTTGTTGTTGTCATCTGTTGATGTTGTACAAGCAGAATGTGGCGGTTGGTCTGTGTGGTATTAGCCCCGCCCCTCCTGCACTGTGATTGGACAGCTGGGTAAAAAGACAGCGATGAGCGCTGCGTTTTACCCAAAGTTGAACATTCTTCAACTCTCGGCGTCCGGTAAAACACACAGAGCACTCAGCGCTTCAGTGTGAAATAGTCGCTCAGCGCCTTGTTACGCTCCTGGCTCCTGGTCCGGCACTGTGTAGGTTGTGTTTTCTTCGTTTACCTGTTCCTGGAATCTCCTGTGAGGCTTATTAAAGTACTATTGACCTTCATCTTCTTGTGTTTGCTACAACCCCATGCTGAAACCAAGCACTGTTGTGTCAAATAGATCACAGAATTCCCATACTTCTGTTTCTTGATTTTGTACTGTATCTGGTCCTAACTGTATAAGACCCGCCGCTATACTGTTGGCAATCCAAGCAGTGGTCTCAGTATTGGTAGTTTGTCCACCATATGTAATGAGCTTTACGTTTTCAGCCATGTTTAGGTGAGCTGAGAGTAGAATGAGGTGTAGTTGTTGGGCAGATATAAGGCTGCATTTGGCACCTGTGTCCACCTTTAGTTTTATTTGGCCAGACCCATGTTTCACATGCAATGTTGTGAATACTTCACCTTTCTGAGTGATGTCATCCACTGTTTCACAATAGAAAGTGTCATCAGGTGGATCTAGAGTTGTGTTCAGTTCATGCACTCGGTTGAATTCTGAGTTTTTGAACTGCACTGCAGTTTGCAGTGCATGGTAATCACGACTTTGAGCTTGGGGTGCTGGTTTGTGTGATGGAGCAGATCTGCAGTGGTACCATTTTCCACAGTTTTTACATTGTGTGTTGAAAGAAAAACAGCTGAATTTATCAGAGGGAATGGGATCTGGTGCAACTGATGCAGTGCTGATCTTGTATAGCACATACTTCATCATCATCTGTCACTTCCAATCCTGCAAACGACGCAGTCGCATATCAGCTCACCACTTAAAGTTACAAAGTCACAGTTTTTACAAGTATTTTGAGTGTGGAAACACAATTGAATGGAGTCACCAGGAATGTGTGTTGTGTTGAAGACGTGTCTGTCCATTATTATATTTCTGTCAGGTCCATTAAGTCAAGAACACACATGACAATAAATGATTAGGAATTGTATTGAATAAATTGCCATTCAAGTTGATAATTAAAATTTGGCGGTATGGCTCTGTTCAGGGAGTCCTCTGACCTTTCATGAGCACCATGAAATAGCAGAAAGTCAGAGGACAGCAGCAGCATTAGGGAACGCTCACAGTTTAGTACTGGGAGAGCAGAACTATTCCCACCAAACAAACCATACCTGGCAACCTCTTGTGAATAGACAAGAGATGGAATTAGACCATTAAAATGCTTAGAAATTTTTATGAATAAATACAAATTAGTTGGCAATATGTTTCAGTTCAGATGAGTCTCCTGACCATTCATGAACACCATGAATTTAGCAGAGAGTCAGGGGACAGCAGCAGCAGCATTAGGGAACGCTGACATGATTTAGGACTAGGAGAGCTGAACTTTCCCCCCAAACAGACCATAAAGCACCTCCTGTGATAAAATAAATGAAGGATGAATTAGGGCCTGTTAACATATCGCGTCTTTTGCGCGCTCAAGTTCGTTATTTCAAATGTAGGCGCGCGGTATGCACGCTCATAATGGAAGCGACACGGTCGCGATGCGATGCGTTTTTTCCAAGCGCGTCCGCGCCGCATCGAGATAAAAACATCTCAACTTTTCAGAATGCCGCAAGCATTATGCGCACCGTAGGTCACGTGACAAGAACCAGCAACAGCAACGACAGACGCCTCCGGAGCGCAACCGCCCTAGCGCTTTGGAAAAAGGAGAATGCGGCGCGCCTAGCGTTTCCCACCCGTTTTTAGGCGCTATATGTGAATGGCGCCAGCAGCCAGTAAGTGCATCCAGGGGCAATGTAGCTAAGCAGAAGAAAGACAAGTAAGATTTAGCAGATGAGACTTTCTTTTAATTGACTCACTGAATAGTGACTGTTTACTATGTCTTTTTAGAGCTGTGCCACAGCAGAAATAATTCAGTTTGCACCATGAATTGTTATTACTAACAATCTATCACAGCAAGCTGCTTGATCTGTACTGCATAGTGCTAAATCACTGCATGTGCAACGCGAGCAGTTGCCAATGACAACAGATAAGTAATGCCAATATGATCGCATAAGCCTAGCAAGAGCATTTAAATGAAAACGACTAGATAAGCCCAAGCACACGGGTAGCATTAGCAACAGCATGGTGCCCATATCCTGATAGCTTTTAACAATGAGCATTAAAAAGAAACTTAGCTTAGCTTCGTGAAGACTTTCAGAGATGAATGGAGAGTGAATACATCTAGTCCTGTTTCAATATTGAAGAGAGCGAGCAGCGAGCAGTTAGGAGCGAACTGAATCTGCTTAAATAGGGCGCCCTGATTTGAGCGTAGGTATTAGCAGCGAGGGGAGATGAACAGCAGATGCGCTGATGCAGCTCAGCTGAGCGATCGCTGATGAGACCGTGTAGTCGGCCGATAGCGTTAGCAGCATCTTCACTACCTGGCCTGCCAGAACTGACGCCGATGCTCAATTCTTTGTGGGCAAGCAGAGTTCAGCAAATTTTTGCAACAATACATCGGGATCTTCTCGGTCTTCTCTCTCGGCGAATGTAAAAGACCAGCATTTTAATATTTGGCCCATTTTATTTTTTATTTGCTCCAGTTGTCAGCTAAACACTTGTCAATAATTAGTGGATCAATGTGGCAGAGACCTTGTGCCATATTTAACCACTTCTGACACCATGTAGATTGTTTCAAGAAATTATCTATGCTGTACCAAGTTATCAACAGAAAATATGCCTTATTTTCTTTGCTCCACAGCTCCATACATTCCCGTGTTTATATCCCACTCACCCCTGGCCCCGGCCCCTTATGACATATTACATAAAGTCCTTAAGGAGCTGTAGCACTATTTAATAACTCTAAGTGTTCATCCTTTGAGACCGAGACTCATCTCTTGAAGTCTGACCTTCCGGAAGTTTTAACTTCAATTCCCTGTGGACCAGCCAATCTCAGGAAGCACTTGACAAAAGCTTCCAGCTGACTCCTAAACGAACTCATCAAGAATCTCCCTGCTCCACAATGCAAGTAATCGTCTATCAGGTATTTAGATGCATCTTCTCTAGGTTTTATCTTTGATTCTCTTATGTTCTCAGTGGTTTTTCTCTTAATCATGTTATGTTTCCTAAAGAATCTGAGAAGTGTGTACCTGAGAGAAGAAAACTTCATTAACCTGTTATAATTAATTATACCTACTTCCCTTTTGAGCTAAGTTGCTACATAGCTCTATATTTCCCCGAGGCCCAACATAACTTACCAATCTGCAAAACGTAGAAGAGAGAGAAGAAGAGGGAACGAGTACTGCGTAATATCTTATGCTAGTGGAAAACCTTTTCCTCTTTTCCACAAGATATTGAAGCCAAAAATTATCCTTTCCAATTTTGAATGAATGTAAAACGCGTTGCGGCAGCATGCAGACATTGGCAAAACGGCTCGCGTGCCTATTGGCTGTCCTGCGCCAACTAGAGCAACCTATCGAGAGAGGCCCTTGGAGATGTCAGATCCAATGGGGGCGCTTTGCGCCCACTACGTCACGTCCTGCCGAGACGGGCGTGGCCTGGGCCTATAAATACAGCTCGATTGGCTGATATAATCTGGTTTTTCATCGCCGAAGCGAACCAGAGCGTGTTACAGGCACGGCAAAGATACGCAGTACTTGTTCCCTCTTCTAGAGAGAACCGAGGTTACGTTAGTAACCGAGTACGTTCTCTTACGAGAGGTTCTCTTGTACTGCGTAATATCTTACGCTAGGGGAACACAGTGTAAAACATGGTGCGTGCTGGGATCCAACACCAAAGTCCCAAGGGCAGGTGCCCGGGGCTCATATAGTGCATAAACACCAGGGACTCACAGAGAGTCTGAGAAGAGAGGCTAGAAGCGTCATTCCCAATAAGTAGCATCCTAAGCGAGCTAATCACATCAACAGTGTTCCACACAGTCAGGGTGAAAATGTTCGGCCTGAACTGGGTAACAGTATTTTGTCGATCAGCGAGCGGTGCTCAAGCGGTTTCAGTATTCTGAGCCGAAGCAACGGGGCAGACAGTACTGATCTTTAGACCAAAAGTAGGGCGGGAACCTCTAGGTTATAAAAGCTTATAAATGTAGACGGGGAGGCCCAGCCTGCTGCCATACAGATATCCTGCAAGGTAATCCCGCTAGACCAAGCCCACAATGAGGCAACGCCTCTTGTGGAGTGCGCTCTGACACCCAAATGACACTGCAAGCCTTTAGAAGTGTAGGCCAGCGCTATAGCATCAACTATCCATCTGGATAGGCTCTGTTTCGATGCGGCTAGTCCCTTAGAACGTCCGCTGAACGAAACGAAGAGCTGCTCAGTCTGTCTGAAAACAGACGAGCGAGACACATTAGCTCTTAATGCCCTGACTGGGCAAAGGAAACTTGCGTCCTTTTCCTCGTTGCAAACCGGCAGGGCAGACAGGGAAATAACCTGAGCCCTGAACGGTGTGTTGAGGGATTTAGGCACGTACCCGTGTCTTGGTTTGAGTATGACTTTCGAGTCAAATTCCATACACGTCGCGCTTACGAGAGCGCTTGTAAATCCCCTATGCGCTTCACTGAAGCAAGAGCCATAAGAAACACTGTCTTGAATGACAAATGTTTCATGTCTGACAAGTGGATTGGCTCGAACGGGGCACCTTTCTTGACTTCCAAAACCGTCGAAAGGTCCCACATGGGGACTGAAGGGGGTCTGGGTGGATTCAGCCTCTTAGCTCCCTTAAGGAAGCGGATGACCAGATCGTTCTTTCCCAGTGACTGGCCAGTCGCTGGTTTAGTCAATGCTGCTATGGCCACCACATAAACCTTGAGCATGGATGGGGTTCTGCCCTTATCCAGTAGCTCTTGAAGGAAGGAGAGAACTTCCGTAACCCCGCAGTCTAGGGGTGAAAACTCTCGAGCTTTGCACCAGCCAGAAAACACAGACCATTTTGAGGAATAGAGTCGTCTAGTAGACGGGACTCTAGCCTGCGTGATCGTGTTTAACACTCCCTCCGGGAGGTAACGGGTACCCGTTGATGGCCTATGCATGTAGGGACCACAGCTCCCGGCGAGGATGTCAAATCAAGCCCTTGGCTTGAGAGAGGAGGTCTTTCCTCATCGGTATTGGCCATGGGGCAGTGCTTGTCAGCAGCATCAGAACTGGGAACCAAGCCTGGTTTTTCCAGAGCGGAGCCACAAGTAGCACTGAGCATCCGTTTTCCCTGATTCGTTCCAATACCTGAGGCAGGAGCGAGACGGGGGGAAAGGGATAGACCGGGCAGCGTGGCCAGATGTGGGCCAGCGCATCCCTGCTCTTGGAGAAAAACTTCGGACAGTGAGCGTTTTCTTGGGACGCAAACAGGTCTACCTGCGCTCTGCCGAATGTCTCCCACAGCAGTAGGACCGTCTGCAGGTGCAGAGACCATTCTCCTGCTGGAACATTGTTTCTGGACAGTCTGTCTGGTCCCAAATTCAGGTGACCAGGCACATGTGCTGCTCTCAATGAGCGCAGATTGTGCTGAGCCCAGACCAGGAGGCATTCCGTCAGCCTGTAAAGGTTTCGGGACCTGAAGCCACCCTGGCGATTTATATAGGCCATCACTGACATGTTGTCCGAGCAGACCAAGACGTGCTGATTTTTTTTTTATCAGGGGCCAAAAAGCCTCAGCGCGTTGTCGACTGCCATCATTTCCAGACAGTTTATGTGTAGAAGCTTCTCCCGTTCTGACCACTGGCCAAAGAACGGTCTGCCCTCGAGCAGCGCTCCCCATCCCGAGGTGGAGGCGCCCGTGGACACCACCTTCACACTCGAGGAAGTCCCCAGGTTTAAACCTGACTGGTAACAGTCGATTGCTCTCCAAGGTTTCAGAGCTGTGACGCATTTCTGATCGACCTTGAGGCGAAACAGACCGGAGGCCCATGCCCGAGGTGGTACTCACGCTTTTAGCCATAACTGCAGCGGGTGCATGCGAAGCAGACCCAACTGGAGTACTGATGATGCTGAGGCCATGAGACCCAGCATTTTCTGAAACCTTTTGAGCGGGAATATAGTGCCGCAGCGGAAGGATTTCGTGATGCGCTGAATGTTCAGTCTGCGCTCTGGCGACAGTCGCCAGCAAGTCCAGTTCTGTGCCCAGAAAAGATATTCTCTGACTGGGAGACAGCGAACTTTTCGCCCAATTGACTTTGAGCCCTAGATTCTCGAGATTTTCGAGTAATATGGTCCTGTGTTCTATGAGCTCTGAGTGTAATCAAGCTAGAATCAGCCAATCGTCCAAGTAGTTCAAAACTCGCATGCCCCGCAGTTTCAGGGGTGCGAGAGCAGCGTCCATGCACTTCGTAAATGTACGGGGTGCTAGGGACAGGCCGAACGGTAGGACTGTGTATTGATATGCCTGGCCCTCGAAGGCGAATCTCAAGAATCGCCTGTGACGGTAGGACTGTGTATTGATATGCCTGGCCCTCGAAGGCGAATCTCAAGAATCGCCTGTGACGTGACGCGATTTGTATTTGGAAATACACGTCCTTCAGATCTATTGACATAAACCAGTCCTCTTGGCAAATCTGCATGAGGATTTTCCTGGTTGTGAGCATTCTGAACTGGCGTTTTACAAGCACTATGTTCAGCTGTCGCAGATCTAGAATGGGTCTGAGACCCCCGTCTTTTTTCGGCACCAGAAAATATGTCCTGTATAGACCCCCTTCGCTCTGAGCTTGAGATAAAGGCTCTATGGCCCCTTTGCTCAATAGTTTCGCTATTTCGGCTCGAAGTAGATGAGCTACTTCGGTTTTTACCGTAGTTTCGACCCGCGCCGTGTAGCGACGGGGACGTCGAGCGAACTGCAGCGAATAGCCTCTTTTTATAATGTTCAGCACCCATTCTGATACCCCGGGAAGCTTTGCCCACGCATTTGCATGAATAGCTATTGGTAGAATGAGATCTGGCCTCTGGCCGCAACATAGTGGCGACCGGAGAGCTTCGGTGTGCTGTAACTTAAACGATGTGCTTGTGGCGTTTGAGGCGGGGGACGTGGCGATCGCGGCGGGCAGCCTGGCAGCGCTCGACTCCCTTATGGCAGAGAGAGCGAGCGGGGGCAAACCCTGTGGGGCTTAACATGTCTGTGAGTGAATGTGGGCGCGGGACAGCGGGCACATTTACTGCACTGAAAACACCGTTGGCCTGAGCTGACTGTATGTGTGTTGGTTTCGTTTTTACAGAAACCGTGGGACATGCAGTGTGTAGTGTTCGTGGGCTCTGGGTTGTGGGCACATTCACTACATTTAATGCACAATCGACATGAGTCGATTTTATTTGTGCGAGCCCTGTACTGTGGTGGGCTGTGCTTGTGTGTAGGAATGAACACTGGGTGGTGGGCATTTTTATTACACTCATAACACCATCGGCCGTGGCCGGAATACCAGAAATTACACTCTTTATGTGATTTATCTGGGTCGCCGTGAAAACGGTATTTGTGTGCAGGCAAGCGGGCCGTGGTACCGGCTTGTCTACTGCAAAGTACACTGGAACAGTCGCATTTACTGGAACTGAACGAGCAAAAAGTTTCGGTGGAAGTCTGGCTGCGGCGAGACTTAAACACCGTCGTTTTCCTAGGAGGGCTAGGAAGACTTTGAGGCCTCGGGCTTTATCTCAATCTTTTGCCGGGGCCCACGCAGAGGGGGGGCGGCGGCCAGCAGAGCGAGAGCGTGGTCTCTGGTCCCGGGCTTGACGGCGCTGTGAAGCGGCGGCGGGCTGAGTCTGTGGCTGGGAGCTTCGAGCAGACGGCTGTTTTGGGCGACCTGCTGCGAAGCTAGAGTGCTTCGGCAAGAAGTGCTTTATAGCCTGTGACGTCTTCTGAACCTTAGCAAATCTATCCACGTAATCTTTGACGGATGATCCAAAGAGGCCAGCTGGGGAGATGGGCGCGTCGAGGAAAGCGGAGTGCTCCTAGTCCGGCATCTCAGATAACGTCAGCCATAGGTGTCTCTCAGCAACGGCGAGAGAAGCCATGTTCCGCCCAATGGCCTGTGCAGCGGATTTCGCGGCACGAAGAGCCAGGTCCGTAGCACTCGTCAAATCCGGCACGCTGATAACTTCCAGGTCCCTCATCCAGTTTTCGGAGAAGGTCGGCTTGGAAGATCGGCAGTACGGCCATCGAGTGTAATGCCGTTACAGCTTGCCCAGCGGCAGTATAAGCGCGGCTGTGCATAGCGGAAGTTGTGCGGCAAGCTTTAGAAGGTAGCGCCGTCTTAGATCACCGACCAGCAGAGGGCGG
Source organism: Rhinichthys klamathensis goyatoka (assembly GCF_029890125.1). NCBI lineage: Eukaryota > Metazoa > Chordata > Actinopteri > Cypriniformes > Leuciscidae > Rhinichthys > Rhinichthys klamathensis. Next base: position 1,219,187 of record NW_026606788.1, on the reverse strand, counting down.
GCAAAGATGGGCCGCTACAGCTTTTTCTACTGGAGGAAGAGAGTGGTATCCTCTGTCTTTAGCACGGTCCACCACAGAGAATGCTGCTGAGACAGAGGTACGCACTCTGGCTGAGAAGGGGGCGTTCCAAGACTTCGCAACTTCTTCATGAAGTTCAGGTAGAAAAGGCGCGGGCCTAGAAGACGGTGGAGTGCGGTCCCTTTGCAGGAAACATCCATCCAGTCGGTTGAGCGTGGGCGGCGCGGGCGCCACGGCCTGTGTGAGAAGACGCATCAGCTCGGATTCGATGCTGGGCCGTTTCCCTGACGACTCGCGGGCAGAGGGGGGAAGGCCCACAAAGCTCGCCCAATCCTATCTGTCCGATGCCAGGATAGAGCAGCTGGCCTCCTCTACAAATGCAGCTATCTCGTCGTCATCAATGGAGGAAGCGGCGGCCGTTGTCTGTCGGTGAACGACTCGAGTGGAGCTGGTGAAGCTGGCGGGTGAACCGGCGAGCTTTCACGGGGCTGGAGAAGGTTTGGAGACCCGCTGAGTACGGTGCTTTTTACAGCGCGGAACTATAGCGGGCGGAAGTGCAGACTCGGAGAAAAATGCCAGGCGAGTCCTCAGAGTCACCATGGGCAATTGCTCGCAATGATGGCAGCCGCCGTCAGCGAGCTCGAGAGCTGCATGATCCTTACCCAGGCAGGAAACGCAGATGACATGACGGTCCCCGTCGCTGAGTGCGGCTCGGCACGAGCCACAGGAACATAGCATCTTTAAAAAGACGCTGCTCTTTTAGATAGAGAGAGTGTGAGTCGCAGCGGCGAACACACACTCGGCAGAGTAAAAGGATATAAACGCCGGAAAGCGTAGCAGGTACGGTGAGATGAAGGCCAGCGGCTTCAGATGCAAAGGCTCGTCCCGCAGAAGGCTTTTCTCAGACGCCGTGGCTTCTTCACTCCGGATCCAGCGATGCGTGAGCCTCGCTGAAGAGATGAAAAATCAGATTATATCAGCCCATCGAGCTATATTTATAGGCCCAGGCCACGCCCGTCTCGGCGGGATGTGATGTAGTGGGCGCGAAGCGCCCCCATTGGATCTGACGTCACCAAGGGCCTCTCTCGATAGGTTGCTGCAGTTTACGCAGGACAGCCAATAGGCACGCGAGCCGTCTTGCCTATGTCTGCATGCTGCCACAACGCGTTTTACATTCATTCAAAATTAAGGATAATTTTTGGCTTCAATATCTCGTGGAAAAGAGGTTTTCCCCTAGCGTAAGATATTACGCAGTACGAGAGAACCTCTCGTAAGAGAACTAAAGGAATGCATAAATGATACTAAAAACTGGATTAGTAACTTCCACTTGCAACATTCAGAAAAAAATAGAGGTTTTAATTTTTGAACCTGAAGAGCCTGGGTGTGCTTTTTGATAGCAATCTGTCATTTGAAAGCCACATTTTGTAATATTAGTACAACCATGCTTTTTCATCTTAAAAATATCTCTAAATTAGGACCTATGCTCTCAGATTTCAAATAAAGAAAAATTATTTCATGCGTTCATGACCTCAAGGCTAGATTATTGTAAAATACAGCAGCTAGAGTTAGCCCAGTTCTGTATTGGCTGCCTCTTAAGCATCAAATTCATTTTAAAATCTTCAGTACTTAAGCTCCTCAGTACTTAGACAAGCAACTATTGCATTACAGAACTTTACATTCGTTGTGGTCTCAAAATTCTGGCCAGTTGATAATACCTAGAATATCAAAATCGACCGCAGGCAGTAGATTGTTTTCTTAAACTCTGGTTTTCCTAGTATTGTTCGGAAAGCAGACACACTCTGTTAGTTATCTAGATTAAAGACCCATCTCTTTAACCTAGCATAGACATACGTAACACACTATCACATTTCTATAATTCAATTTACCTTAAGGGATTGTTAAGGCTGGTTCACACAGAACAGCAGAAATGTGAGACGCTGCTCAGTGGAACGAAGAAAAGCTCAAGGTGTAGAGATGCACCTGGATGCAATTATCACCTGGTTGAATCCAAGATGCCAGCATGTCAGTGTCAGTGTTTTTACTAATAACTTTTTTGTTTTTTAAATATTTATACTGAAGCAAAGCAAAGCATTTATATTGTGGATTTCTCCTTTGTGGATTTAACTGGGATACTGCTTTTGATTCTTTGAACATATCCCTGCAACTGTCTGGATTTTGAGTCTCAAAGACCTCTTGCGTCTCTCTGCCTGCCTGGCCTTTCCCTTTGTGGCACAATGGATATATAGATAACAGACAGTCAGCAGACTACGCCACGATGGGACTTGCACCCAAAGAATTAGCCATTTTGTTTATTCTAACAAGGCACTCAAGTTCGTGATTGATTAGCCAGAGACTGTGGTCCAGTACAAAAATACTTTTATTGCTTTCTTTTTAAAAATCAACAGCACGCACAATAATGAGCTCCACAATAAAAAACACTTGGATTTCCCAACACACACAAGGGAAGGTTTCACAGCAAACAAAAAGAAAAACAACACATCAAGCAATAAGACACGCACCAACTTCATTCCTACACACACACACACACACAAAGTCGTGCTGAAGCTCGCCAGTGGGAGACTAGTAACTCCAGCAATGAGCGTCCATGGGAAACACCCCAATCACACGTGTCGGGTTAACACCCACCTCAAGGAAATTAACCACACTGGTGAACACACAACCACTGCATACATCAAGGGACCCACCACCGCATGGGCACTGTTCCCACTGGCCGCTCTCAGCACCTAGACAAAAGGAAGACACGAGAGTTACACAATTGCATACACACAGATCACAATGAACGGGTCCAGTAGACCACCCAGAGGGATTACACAAACCTACAATATGAATAAATACTAACCCTCACATAAACAAACATACGACAATAAACCATACCAACTAATAAATGAAGGGAAAAATGCCACACTGAGGATCAGCAACTTCCACGGTCTCCCGTCAGTGTGGGCAACTCAAGAAAACAAAAACAGAATCATCCAAAAACAATCATAACAAATGGGCCAATCCCCTTGGACATCAGCAGAGGGCGAAAGGCCTCCAGACAACAGCATAAATAAAATAAACACACAAACAACTTTAACCTATAAAAAGAACAAATCAAACAAAAAGAAGTGATGCCAATACATCAAACACGATCTACAACATTACTCAGATATTCACAACAAAGGGAGAGATGAGAAATCCAACTGAGGCAAGCAATGGTGGAACAGGTCAGCCACTCGCTAACTTGGACTAGCCCCGGGTCCCACACTCATCGATCTCGTGGGACGGAGCAACCGAAAACGACGAAGAAAGCCCGTAGGCAACACATCAGGAAATAGGTTTAACCAAAGCTGCAGATGTTCAGCGTCGATGTAGCCAACTTGCGGCCGCACCCCCGGTTAAATAGCACTCCCTATGATTATCACAGGCACTTAGCTCTGATTGCTGACCGCAGGGCACACACTCAGCTGGTGAAAGGGCTGCTGTCGCACCGGGGATTTTGCAGCGCTACGGTAGACCGATAACCAGGCAGACATCAGGTCGCTGGGCAGGTAAACAAGACAAGTCGCATACCGGTGACACCATTTGTCAAAATAAAAGTCCCGGTTTATAAAAGGGGTGTAGCCCTCACGATTGGCTCAAAGTTAACTGCCCAGGACCACTCACAGCTGCAGCAAATTAAGCATCACTTAGGGAGGTATGAGCCAGATAACTGCATCCTGCTACACCTTGGACCAACTTCCTTGGGATTTACGAGCAAGCGATCGTTCAGGGGTGAGTACATCTAACAATGTGGATTGCCCGCTGAACTTTGCTTTTGGATGCACTTGCTCTGCGGATGTTGTACAACCTGTGCAAACACCTAAACGGCTGGATCAGGACATAAATTTAGCATGCATGCTACCAAGAGACCTACCTCGTCTTCAAAGCCTCTTGGCTTTGAATAATTACTTTGCATTCAATGAGAGATCTCGTTCGGACTTTACGTACAAACTGTCTAAGGAATCGTCATGTAATGCTGCTACACGAAGATTGTTGATTGTTTTACTTTTAATTATATCTGGCAACGTACAACTTGGCTGACAAAATCAGTTATGGAGATATTAACATGAATGAATACAATGTTTTTCGAGCTGATAGACCAAAGAAAGGGGCCGGTTTTGCTATTTATGTGAAATCGAAATTTCATGTCAGGGTAGTTTTGTCTGAATCAATCTGCAAACAATTGGAATTTCTGACAGTAAATATTGACATTGTTAAGGGCCTCAGTATAACTGTTGTTGGGTGTTATAGACCTCCATCTGCCCCAAAATATGAGTTACAGTCTCTGGTGCAACTTTTAAGTAGATTAAACTATAGCGAAATGATTGTAACTGGTGATCTAAACTGGGATTGGCTTAAACCAGTATCTGATGATTTTAAATCTTTTTGTGATTCTGTCACTCTCACACTGTCATGATTCTGCCATCTAATTCTTGTTGTTCTTTAATTCTTGAGGCAGGATCATGACAGAACCATGTTTTGTGTGCAAGCACGTGGCCTTTGGTTTGGACCATGTGCTTGTGTTGTCTCGTCCTCTGGCCCCGCCCCCTTGTTATCCTCGTTTTGTCATTTTTGCTTTACCTGTGTCACCTGTTGTTATCATTAGTCTCTCTATTTAATCCCCTTGTGTTTGCTGTCTTGTGCCGGTTCATTGTGATTCTCAGTGTGTGTATCATGTGATACCTTACCTGTGTGTTGAACCTCTCGTGAGTATCTAGTGAAGAACTCTGTCTTGTACAATCCTGATCTTGTTGCTGTTGTTAGTTATTTGTCTAGTTACCTGTCAAGTCTTAGTCTAGTGTTGTTAGTCTTTGTTTTTGCCCTTCAGTCTTGTTTTACCCCATCGTGGGTTTTGTTTTCTCTTTTTGTCAAATAAACCTTGTGTTTTCGCAAACTGTCTGCAATTGGGTTCATCCTTACAAAACCCTCACACACACAGTTGATCAATTCTCCCACACATCCAAACATCTTAAATGCCCGGAGAAGTCTACTTTAATTGATTTGATTCTGACTAATGTTCCTCATAAATTCTCATCTATTTTCATCTATTCTCATCTATTTGTTTTTTGCAATGACGTAAGTGACCATTGTGTTGTGGCTGCCATCAGGAACACTAAGGTCCCTAAATTAAAATCACGTGTCATTTGTAATAGGAATTTAAAAAAAATTAATGAACAGGGTTTTTTATCATGATTTGTTTCATTTTAATTGGAGTAGAATAGAGCTTATCCCTGATGTGGAGACAGCTTGGACTTTCTTCAATGAGGGTTTTTCACAAATCATAAATACACATGCCCCATTCAGGAGATATAGAGTAAAGGGGCGTGATAACCCCTGGTTTTCCACAGAGCTAGCAGATATTAATCATGAGCGTAACTTGGCTTGGGCCAAAGCAAGGAAAACAGGTTCTACATCTGACTGGCTTGCATTTCGACAGCTAAGAAATAAATGCTCTTCTTTTATTAAGACAGCCAAATCTGAATATTACTTGTCTATCACCACTAAAAATATAAATGATCCCAGAAGATTTCGGAAAACCATAAAATCCCTTTCTGTAAGCAAAAATTCGCAAGTAGTACCCACCTTTGTTATGAAGGATTCAGTTGCTGTTCATGACAAAATTGAGATTTTGAATAGTTTTAATGAGCATTTTATATCTTCAGGTTCTCTGTTTGATTCTACTTGTTCTGCTTCTGTGAATCCCTGTACTGACAAGCCAGCATATATAGATCAGTCTTTTCATTTTGTACCATTTTCGGTGCAGGAAGTCCATCAAACCCTAAAATCCTTGGATTGTAGAAAAATCTCAGGACCTGACCTTATTGATCCTTATTTTTTAAATTGGCAGCCGATTTTGTAGCTGTGCCTCTTACATATCTTTTTAATCTTACAGTGGAAAATAAGGAAATTCCAAGGATATGGATATCAGCTTTTGTTCTCCCTTTATTAAAAGGGGGTGACCCAGCTTTTTTAAATAATTACAGGCCAATATCTAATTAATCAGTACTAGCTAAAATTCTTGAAGGTCTTGTGAGTGATCAATTAAAGGAGTTTTTGTACTCAATGCCGTTTTATCTACATATCAATCAGGATGGAAAAAGTACCATCACAGCTGCAATGAATGTGGTAAATGACGTTTTGGTTGCACTTGATCAGAAGCAACATTCGGCATTACTCTTTATTAATCTGTCCAAAGCTTTCGATACTGTTGATCATGAAGTTTTAAAAATTACACTTATGAACTCAGGACTTTCCGAGCAAGCAGTTGCTTGGTTCTCAAATTACCTTAGTGATAGGTCTCAGTGTATTAGATGTGATGGTCTATGTTCCAATACTGTAGCAGTCACTAAGGGTGTACCACAGGGCTCTGTATTAGGTCCACTTTTATTTACTATTTATATAAACAATATGGGTCAAAATGTGTCAAATGCTAATCTTCATTTTTATGCTGATGATACTGTCATATATTGCTGTGCGTCAACTCTTGTACAAGCAATCGAATATTTGCAAAATGCGTTTATCGAAGTCCAAAATACCCTTATGCAGCTGAAATTAGTTCTAAATGGGGATAAGACCAAACTTATGTTGTTTACCAAATCCAGGACCAGGCCACAAAGCAAGCCCTCCGGTTGTCACTCTGGGGGGAAATGAAATAGAGGTTGTTAACTCCTATAAATACCTGGGTCTTTTGATTTGATGACTCCCTGACTTTTAAACCACATGTGCTGTACCTGGTGAAAAAGTTGAGGCTAAAACTGGGTTTTTATTTTCGAAATAAGTTGTGTTTTTCTTTTAATGTAAAAAAACGACTTGTGGCCACCACCTTTTTATCTGTTCTGGACTATGGGGATCTTTTATATATGCATACCTCTGCATATAATCTTCATATGACTGACACAGCTTACCATGCTTCCTTGAGGTTCATTACAAATTGGAAAGCGCTGACTCACCACTGTGAGCTATACTCTCGGGTTGGATGGCCTCCTCTAGCCACTAGAAGGCTAAGTCATTGGTACACTTTCATATATAAGGCTGTTCTTGGTCTGAAGAATTTCTTTTTTTTTTTTTTAAAGTTAGTCTTCTTGAATGTTATTGCCACGTTTTTTTTTAGAAGGCCATGTCATGCGCTAAAGACGCGATACGCTAGTGCAATGGTTAAAGACATCTTTCTAGCGCGTTTACATTGAAAAACAATGGAAAAGTAGTGCATTGGAATGGAAAAACGCGTTCTGTGTGAACGGCCTCTTAGGCTGCATATATTAGGTCAACCGGAACCGGAATCAGTCCCCGTAACACCTGATGTACTTGTCACATCGTATGGCATCTACGATAATATTAGTCTGTTTTCAGTCAGATCCAGTCCATTTTCAGATTAGATGGTGGACTGGCACCCATAAATGAAGACCAGGACAATTAGACAAGCTCTCTAGACAGATCCTCAGCGAAGTCCTCGTTGACTAGACAAGCCCTTGGCACATATTCCCATGGCCAGCTATGAACGTGTCATGCCAGGACCAAATAGCACCTCAGCACAGTTTTTAACAAGAAGCACAGTCATCGTGCTTAGGGACAGTGATTAGCCAGTCGTCTACTAACAGCCGCTCTATCTTTACGTTTTACCAGCTGGACACACTACAAAATCTTCCATTTCCCACCTAATGCCTGTGTGACGTAGCCCAATTTTCAAGCAGAAGGAGCTGGATGCTGGATGCAAAAAAAATTAAGTATTATCAACACACAATGCTGACTTGTGATGCAACCTGGAAACATAAATCACGTTGTGTTTGTTCGTGAAAAGGGGTCGTGATACTTAGGGCCAGATTTACTAAACAGGGCAAATTAGCGTGAGACCGCAGTCCAATAAAAGCACAGATGGGACTTTTAGCTAACAATCCTCATGTTCACATCAGAACTTCAAATTATTTTCAAGTTCTTAAAAAGGGATCTTTTAAACTGTGAGGATGTCACACCCTCAGGAGGTTAATGAGCCTATGAGAAAAGGGTTATTAGGCAATAGGGAAGTGGCAATCTGATACTCAGTATCAGCATCGGACCAATACAGACCTTTTTTGACGGACTGGGTATCAGTCAGTACAGGACCGATCCAAAATTCGATACTGTGTCTTACCTGTGGTTGTTACTGTCAAGCTCAAAAATGACAAAAATCACCTCAGAAGGTTTAGTGCATTATATCCCCAGTCTTCGGAAGCCATTAAATTGCTTTATTTGAGGAACAAACAGAATATCATGTGGTTAAATTTAAGTTCATAAAAGTCAGCACGGTAAAACTCTCTCCAAAAAGTTCCATGTTCCCATTATTACACATAATCTGAACATAAAGCTGGGCTTTTGTTTAAAATGACGGTATTTAGCTGGAATTTATTAGTGATTCTGAATTGTGAGGTACCCACCATTAGACTGACTGGAGTAGAGGACTGAATAAAGCTCTTAATTTAAATTAAAACTGATGAAAAAGGCTCAGTAAGTGTTGCATGCACACGGCCCTTTCCATCTCTCACGTTCTCCCAGAGTTTATTAGGTTCATGCAGAGTGTATAAAGACTTCATATATATATATATATATATATATATATATATATATATATAAATAGAGAGAGAGAGAGAGAGAGAGAGAGAGAGAGAGAGAGAGAGAGAGAGAGAGAGAGAGAGAGAGAGAGAGAGAAGTGAGGCAGAGAGTCTCTATTCTAACACATGTAATGCCAAGGTTGGCTTCAATGGCTACACTTGTCCATATATCACCGGTCAAAGCTGTTGTGTATTAACATTTATATTTGAATACTGTTAACTTTCATTTGAGTTGACTTTTGATCTTGTTTGTTATTGGCTGTAAGAGCAACAGTGTTTGTGATTGGCTGTAAGAAAAGTGTGCTTTCAAGTGTGCGCACAGTATACCAGAGCAATTTAAGTTGAATTGTATGAGTTCTAACCGACAAATCTTTTTGGTTAATCAGCAAATAAAAACCATCAATCCAAGACTATCCGTCATCATATTTTTTTCGCTAGTAAATACATGACAAAAGCAATTCTGCTCTCAGTATTGTTGATGTTGCCCTTTACCTTTTGAAATGCCTCCTGGTACTTTCTCTATCAATTTAGTCAAATGTGTTATTGAGGGAAGTGTGTGTCCTGGTTTGAGTACACCGATCATGCTTTTTAAACCTTGGTCTTCAACCATTGACAGAATTTTTTTAAGGACAAGGGAGTTAATAGAGCTAATATTTCTGTTTTAGCTGCAAACTCTAGGTCTACCCTTATGTGAAGCATAGCGACTAGCCTAATCTTTCCTACCAGCTCAAAAACAGTGTTGTTGTAATAAGGCCTACCATACATACACGCATACATAGAGTGAATAACTGACCCCGGGTTTTTGTTTTCTAAAGACTAGTCATACTACACTGCCTGGAGCGAGACAATCCGGCAGTCTTAAAAACCGGAACTGCCTGGATGACTATTCTAGACATGCAGGACAGCACATTTAAGAGTAATCTGAGGCTCACCAGAGAGCAGTTCCACCTATTCTGCAATCAATTAAGGCAACATTGGATGACTGATGGCCACTCACCAGGAGGTCCTGCAAGAATTCCTGTAGAGAAAAAGGTGGTGATGCTGCTTTGGTATCTCGCGAATCAGAACTCATTTCGTGAGATCTCTGATAAATTTGATGTCAGTCAAGGAGCAGCGCATAACGTCATCATTGAAATGCTTGACCGTACATGTGCCATTGCAGAACACTACATTGTCTGGCCAAATGACTGTCAAAAGACCATCCAAGCAGCTCTATTCAGAAGGTCATGCGGAATTGATGGGATAGTTGGTGCAATTGATGGATGCCATTTCAGAATCCAGCGGCCACCTGTTAGGGGGGAGATTATTTAAACAGGAAGGCCTACTATTCTGTGCTTCTGCATGGTATTGTAGATGACCTAGGAAGGTTCACAGATATTTTTGCTGGGCCTCCCGGTAGAGTACATGATGCACGCATGCTTAGGCTATTCCCATTCTTCAATACCCATGTACAGAAGTTGGGAGGCTACAAACTACTTGGGGATGGTGCATATGTCTGCAACAGCTTCCCATTCATTGTCACTCCAAAACGAGACAATGGAGTCTTGGGTGAAGATGACTTGCACAGAAATGCAATGATATGCAGTGGGAGGGTTATAGTGGAACAGGCGTTTGGCCGCTTAAAGTGTAAATGGAGACAGCTCCGTGAACTACAAAACTCTCGTGTAGATGTAGTTGTGAAAGTCATTGTAGCAGCTTGTGCGCTTCAAAATATGTGTATTGGGGAGTCTGAATGTACATGTGATGAGCACCCAATCAGGTGCCCTCATGAAGAGGATGAGAATGAATGAGCATTACTGTATGCTACAGTATTTGAATATGAATATGCTACTAGCCTATCCAAACTCATTTTTATCATAGGCATTCCATTTCGTCCCCTGACACTTTTACTTATCATCCAAGCAAGTTAAAGCAATGCCTAACATGTGAAAAATTAAGATTAACAAGTTAAAGACATTATGTTCAGATGTAAAAAGAAAACAAATCAGACAGTGGTGTGGTTCCTTATAGTCGTTTAATTTAACGACTCTTTTCCACAACAATTCAGAACACTATCTTGAAAATAACTTAGCTGTACTTTGATGCTGTTTGATTTCAACGTATTATATTATTTTAACATAAACTATATATATATTTTTTATTATTCTTTGTTGTGAATCTCTTTTGTAAACAAGTAATTTGTTCTGTAAAAAAATAAACCTTTGAAATAAAATGAAATCTCATTTATAAACATAACTCATTTTCTGTAAACATAAACTCTTTTAAAAATGTCCAGCACCTTTAAAATAACATAAAATATACAGAGGTGTAGGCTTCATTAAAAACAGGCCTAAAACATAAACAGTAAACAAAAAAACAAAAAAAAATCAACATATCTTTTATCTGTTGTTGCTCATGGGACTGCTGCAGCATCTGCTTGAATAAAGCATTAGTGGTTTTAATGTCCCCCATGATTTCTTCGTGTCGGCGCTGCGTGGCTTCCTCGCACTCTTTAATGACACGGGACATCACCTGCGTTGTGTCTTCTCAATGCTTCCTCTTCCGTGCCAAAGTACTGGTGTGAGGAGGTGATAAGGTTGAAGGCCCTACGCTCTCAGAATCTGAGGAATGTGCAATGGAGGGAGAAGACAATTCTTCCTCAGTAGAAGAGTTGCCGAACATCAAGGGTTGCTTGAAGGCCTCTGGCCGCCTAACAGTAACCCCCTTTGCTGTCCCGATTACCGGGAAATCGACGTCATGATGCCCCCCAATAAGTTCCCCCATTTCTTTGAAAACTGGAACTTGGTGGGAGGTTTCCCAGTGGATGCATTGTTGTCTACTGCCTTCTTGTATGCATCTTCCAGGGTGGTCCACTTTCTGGGCACCTTGTCTACATCAAAATGCTGGTTGAACTGACTTTCCAACTTTGCCGCAATTTTCTGCCAGAAGGATCGCTTCTTCCCCTGGACATTTTGATCCTGGAGTTTAGTTCAGCGAGGTTACGTGTGTCAGGGTTGTGCAGGGGACTGAAGACGAGGACAGAATGAGCTAGTGATGTTACGTATGACACTGAAGCTTTGATGCGCGTATCACAGATGCGACACAATTTCTAGTGAAGCCCCGTATCGGGGTGTGTATTGGTTTCCCCAGAGTCACGTGATCGATGACAAACGAAGCCTCACTTTCTGTCCAATCACGTGCGCGTTTCGCTTTGGGTGTCAGAAGGCTCGAACTCCAGATCTCATTTAATGAGTCATTGTTGGCTCAGTCTGGTTGATGGGTGTTTCAGGAGAGTGCTGTACTTTGAAAGTTAATAAATATAATACATTAAATAACCAAAATTTATTTTTCACTACTTAGGCTATTCTTTTTTCTTTTTGTTTTTGTAATATCTTTGCACTTTTGGTGATTTTAGGTAATTTGGTGTTGGTATTTGGGATTAGGGTGGGCTTAGGGGAGAGGGGATAGGGTGTTGGTGTTTGGTGAAGGGTTTGTATTTAGAGCAATCGCAACAGCCAAAAAAAGGAAGACTTCCCCTATCTGGGAATATTTTGAGCTTATAGCTTCCAATGTGTGTATGCATATATACACTCACCAACAACTTTATTAGGTAAACCTGTCCAACTGCTCGTTAACACTTAATTTCTAAGCAGTCAATCACATGGCGGCAACTCAGTGCATTTAGGCATGTAGACATGGTCAAGACAATCTCCTGCAGTTCAAACCGAGCATCAGTATGGGGAAGAAAGGTGATTTGAGTGACTTTGAACGTGGCATGATTGTTGGTGCCAGAAGGGCTGGTCTGAGTATTTCAGAAACTGCTAATCTACTGGGATTTTCACGCACAACCATCTCTAGGGTTTACAGAGAATGGTCCGAAAAAGAAAAAACATCCAGTGAGCGGCAGTCCTGTGGGCGGAAATGCCTTGTTGATGCCAGAGGTCAGAGGAGAATGGCCAGACTGGTTCGAGCTGATAGAAGGGCAACAGTGACTGAAATAACCACTCGTTACAACCGAGGTATGCAGCAAAGCATTTGTGAAGCCACAACACGCACAACCTTGAGGCGGATGGGCTACAACAGCAGAAGACCCCACCGGGTACCACTCATCTCCACTACAAATAGGAAAAAGAGGCTACAATTTGCAAGAGCTCACCAAAATTGAACAGTTGAAGACTGGAAAAATGTTGCCTGGTCTGATGAGTCTCGATTTCTGTTGAGACATTCAGATGTTAGAGTCAGAATTTGGCGTAAACAGAATGAGAACATGGAACCATCATGCCTTGTTACCACTGTGCAGGCTGGTGGTGGTGGTGGTGTAATGGTGTGGGGGATGTTTTCCTGGCACACTTTAGGCCCCTTAGTGCCAATTGGGCATCGTTTAAATGCCACGGCCTACCTGAGCATTGTTTCTGACCATGTCCATCCCTTTATGGCCACCATTTACCCATCCTCTGATGGCTACTTCCACCATGTCACAAAGCTCTAATCATTTCAAATTGGTTTCTTGAACATGACAATGAGTTCACTGTACTAAAATGGCCTCCACAGTCACCAGATCTCAACCCAATAGAGCATCTTTGGGATGTGGTGGAACGGGAGATTCGCATCATGGATGTGCAGCCGACAAATCTGCGGCAACTGTGTGATGCCATCATGTCAATATGGACCAAACTCCCTGAGGAATGCTTCCAGCACCTTGTTGAATCTATGCCACGAAGAATTGAGGCAGTTCTGAAGGCAAAAGGGGGTCCAACCCGTTACTAGCATGGGGTACCTAATAAAGTGGCCGGTGAGTGTATATATATATATATATATATATATATATATATATATATATATATAATTTAAAAAATGTTATTGTTGTACGTAATTTCTTACTTTCATATAACTCTTTTAGAAGGTGAGATGCTTGGTGTGTGACAAAGAGCTTGTTTATGGAAACAACACATCATCCATGCTAAGGCATTTCAGAGCTTTACATGAGACTGCTCAGCCCCACAATCCAAGCACACAAAGTAGGACTGTTGCTTCATGATTTTTATTCATAATTGTGAATGCATTATCATGATTTCAATTAATATATTATGTATATATTTCTTCTTTCATTATAGTATCTCGCAAGCAAATGGTTGATGAGGCATTGGTCAACATGGTCATAAAAGACTCACAGCCATTTACAGTGGTTGAGGATGAGGGTTTCAAGGGCCTCATCCATGCCCTTGATCCTTCCTATATAATCCCAACCAGACAGGTGAGGATAGCAGCAGAGGTTGATTTTTATCTATATAATAAATCTTTATCACTAATAATATAATTTTACTATAACTGTTTTGTGAACTCAAAAAGGCTTTAAAGAAAATGGTGGCTTCAAAATATGAAGAAGCAAAGAGGAAGGCCAAGGCAGACATGGAAAAAGCAACTGCTGTGTCTATAACATCAGATATGTGGACTTCTATCAACACGGATGCATATCTTGCAATAACCTGCCACTACATTGATGACAGTTATAAGATGAATACAGTGTTGTTGGATGTTGAGAAGTTCCCAAACAGGCACACAGCGGAAAATATGGCCCTGGTGAAAACGAATGTCATGATGGAGTGGGCAATCAAGGACAAAGTGAAGTGTCTTGTCACAGATGCAGCAGCAAACATGATTGCTTGTGCAAGAATTCTGCAAGTGAGACATTCAGTTTGCATTGCACATGCACTTAACACCATGGTTAAAAAGTCTTTTGATCAGGTACCAGCTCTGTGTGACATTCGGAACAAAGCTAAAAAGGTGGTCACCTATTTTCGAAGCAGCACCTCTGCCAAAGAAATGTTGACCCATGTGCAGCAAAAGATGAACAGGCCAGTTCTTAAACTTGTGAATGAAGTGGAAACACGCTGGAACAGCACTTTTCACATGCTTCAACGGCTGCATGGGGAAAGGCAAACTGTGGGAGCATCCCTTGCCTCACTTAAAACTGATATAGCTCCACTTCATGCCCTGGACTATGAAGCCATACAGCAAGTTCTGTGTGTTCTCGCCCCATTCCACCAGGCCACAGTAGAGCTGTCCGAGGAAAAACGTGTGTCTGGCTCCAAAGTAATTCCTTTGCTAAAAATGATTCACCATTCATTACAGGTTGAACAACTAAGGTATTTATTTTTATTTGTGTAGAACACACAGTAAATAATTTTCTATTTCATAGGTTAACCATGCCAATAACAAAGGAATTAACTGAAAACCTTATCAGGCGTCTGAGGGAGCATATCTGGAATATGGAGTCGCTCAGTATAATGACCATGGCAACTCTGCTGGACCCAAGGTTTAAAAAGTTGGGTTTCCTTCACCAAACTAAAATGACAGAGGCTGTCAAACGGCTAAAAGCAGAATGTGGTATTGTCATCAGGGCCGAAGATGAAAGACCATCCACATCATCAAGCACTCAGTCAACATAAGCACCATCATCAACTTAACAGCCCACACCAAGCTCAAGTATTTATTTATTTTTATTTTTATTTATTTATTGTATTTTATAATTGTTGACCGTTGATGTGTCTTATATTCAATCAATGTACATGTACAGTCACTCCCAATAAACATAATAATAATAATTTTCCTCACACTTGTAAGGTGGAAACCTTTGGCTTCTGTTGGACAGTGCTGTGGAGCAAAGCTCAAATGCCACTTCTGATGCGATCGTAGAAGTGGATAAATACCTTACAGAGACAAACATACAAAGAGCTGAAGATCCACTTGAATACTGGAGAATGCAGAAACATGTCTACCCCCACCTATATACATTGGCATTACAGTTTCTTTGTACCCCGGCCTCCTCTGTGCCATGTGAAAGAGTCTTCTCTAAGGCTGGGGAAGTACTGTCTAAGAGGAGAAATAGACTCAGCCCCAACACTGTGAAACAGCTTTTATTTCTTAATAAAAATAATTAAAAATCACATTTCTGTCATTCCTACAGTAACATAAGCACTATCACTGCCAAGTGTCATAAGCACATTTAATAACAGATGATCCTATCAGACAATGTTCTTATTCAGTGTGTGTTACTAATTAAACAGACCGGGAAACACTAACAGGACTAAACCAAAAACACAAAGACAGGGGTGAACAAGATCACAAAACTGAACTAATAACAGGACTAAACCAAAATCACGTGGAACGTTGTCATGTTTCTATGTGTTTAAGTTCTGTTTTGTGATCTGGTTTCCCCCTGTCTTTGTGATTTTGGTTTAGTCCTGTTATTAGTTCAGTTTTGTGATCTTGTTCACCCCTGTCTTTGTGTTTTTGGTTTAGTCCTGTTAGTGTTTCCCGGTCTGTTTAATTAGTAACACATCTTTCATTAGATATTGGCGCATCAGGTAAATCAAAAAAAGGGTCTGCAACTGCATTTTGTTATGCGAACGGGCACTCACCTGTTTCAGAAACAGAAACGGGGGGAACTATTTGCAGAGCAGTGGTGAAATCATGGTCCATGTACAGGGTTTCTCCTTCCGGTTGATAGAGCGTTTGAGTTATGGTCTGGGTGAGGGCTGGACTGGCCATCGGGCATACCGGGCATTTTCCCGGTGGGCCGACGTGCTTTATGGGCCGATACATCTCATACTTTAAATATATATATATAAAAAATTGTCTGAACGGCCTATAAAACTCGAACATCGGCGGCCCATTGCGTTTAGTTTTGCTTAATTGGTGGCGCTGGGATCTTTGTGCCGGTGTAATGCATTGGACACAGCGTAGGTTTTTCTTTTTCTCACAGACCGGCGCATGATGAAACGCGTAGATCAGCGGCCCATTGGTTATTTTCTTGATTGACACTGGGCTGGTCCAATCACATCTTTAAACTCCTCCCCCTTTGAGCTCTGAGTGAGCGAGCAGTGTCAGTGTGTATCTGTCAAAATAGTCAGAGAAGAAACACAAGGAATGTGCAGAGAAAAAGCGTGAAAAAAAAATTAACTTCAAAGGCCCTTCAAGTGTCTGATGAGGATAGAGGAGGATAAGGAGAGAGATGAGTGAGTGCAGAGAACTGTGGTAAGCAGAACTAGGCTACTGTCACAACACTTAGGCTATGTAGGAACCCACTACCCAGTTACGCATTATTTCCACATCTGCATATTTGACAATTACGCATTTTATTAGAATTGTAATCATAGACTGTAATGAGACGAGTTTGTAAACCATGTTTTTCGCCAAAATAAAAGAACGATGCCGTTTCCGTCAAAATAAAAGATCATGTGCTTATCTCTTTCAAGTATAGAAATTAGTACGAAACTATGAAAGTTGCTTTTATTTTTCATTGCATTTGTTTTACAACATATGGCTATTACTGCCATGGGATTAATATTATAACTAGTATTATGTAGTAGTGTAATGTAGACAGAAACTATATCACAACTAAAAGAGTTTTGAGTTTTTCTTTGTTCAATTTGCACACTGAATATGGGTTGGAGCTCTTAATTTTGAACTCTCAAAGTGCACCAGATTGATGAATTTAACATTAAAAAGCACAAAATTTTCTTCCGGGGGAGCATGCCCCCCAACCCCCCTAGAGGGACAGAGGTGCACTCACCACAGATATCCCAATGCAGCGTATAGCTTGTTTAAGGATTACTGTGGAGTATAGTTTAACTTAGTATTTACTTCATCTGTTAACTCTTACTCACTCCTATTCACCTATTACATGGCGTTAGTGGTTTTAATAGGAGTTGGTATACATATTCAGGGCGTGCAAAGTTTGGTTGTGTTTATGATCATATGTAGTGGGCCAGTCTGGGCCAAAATGCCCGGGCCGATTTTTTGTCCCAGTCCAGCCCTGGTCTGGGTCATCTCCTGGTCCCAGTAAATCATGGTGTCGCTGGTGTACACTACAGACAAAATACATTCACGTGAGTAAATTGCCTGACCGCTCATTACTAGGAGGCTCCTATTGACTGCTAGCTAGCATCTGCTCTGGGTAGGTAACACCAAACTATAACGGTATTTTTAAAACTGACACTGAGTGTTGACGCATTATATTACAATTGTTAATGACACAACATTGTATAGGCTACAAAAATGATCCGCTAACAGTAGCAAAAAACGTTTAGTTGTGTACAATGTTTAACATTCACGACTCTTGCGTTGCTCTCCGCCATTTTGAAAAGGTCAAATGTTGTCTCATGTTGGCAACTCGTGCATCAAAATATTCTATGAGTTGCCCAGTGGAAAACACCACATGAGGGGGTGTTCATGTGCATTTTCCACGTCGGCTTTTGGTATTTACCATAATTACCATAGCACGTGAAGGCTCCGATAGTGTACTGTTCAGTACTGTTTTCCCTCTATGGCATAAAACAAAGGCTAGACAGTTTAGACTTACGCACAGAGCAGTTAAAGTTTTATGACCTGATTGCTGGCAATTAAAACACCTACAGTACACACACAGTAGTAGTAAACGCTACTTTAATAGGCACATACAGAGGTAAAATGAAAAGAAAATGCCATAGAAACTTTTGAGAAGTCAGTCAGTTATCTTCAAAAATGCATTCATATCAATCAATTAGAACAGTTCATCTCTACTGAACCCGGAGCTCTAAAAAGGAGAACACGTGTGAGGGTAAGAGTTCAGAAGAGAGATGAAGAAGAGCAGCACATGTATGCAGACGTACAGCAGCTACAGTTAATTGTGATTGTTTTTTTTAGTTAAGCAGTTTGAATTGTACACACCTTTTCAATATGTTATTATTGTACTCTAGCCTGGTGGAGACAGAGATGCTGTTGCCACTGATCTTTTCATATTTGCCACACCTGTCACGGCTGATACTACTAGCGTATCATGTATTAGTCAGATATATTGGCTGAATGCTCTTGCCTCTTACTATTTTTAACATATCTTTCTATTGCAGAAATCATAAGTGTAGTATGTCAGTATGTGGTTTTGAATTCAGCCATTGACCATCATCCATGGTAAGATTGCATGGATTTCATGGATCGTTGTTTTTGTGTGGTGCAATGTGTTTATTTTTCTCTGGTTGGGATGGTCGATGTTCATGTGTACTAGGGATGCAACAATACAGTTAGCCCACGGTTCAATACATACCTCGGTTTTTTAACCACGGTTCTGATGGCTTGACACTGTTTTTTTTGTTATTCTATGCTTAGCCAATAGGAACAGTAAGAGGTTAAGGAGAAAAAAATAAAAACTTAAAGATTTATTGCAATACTCCTTTATTTTACTTAAATGCTAAGAAAAGTCCACTAGTGTATAGTATAATATAAAATTAACACTGACATTTCACAGCTGCTGGTAGCCCATGTACAAACTGGGGAACACATAAATTCCTAAATTTTGAAAATAAACATACATGTGAAGTTGGTAAACATAAATTGACTGTTTCAAATAAACATACTTGCACTTCAGTAAACATAAATAAACCATTTTAATTACACTTAACAGTACTCCAGTACAGTCCTTCATTCAGAATGTAAAGTGCAATTTCACTTAGGTCAGCTATCTATTCCTGTATTTTGAGGTTCCCGTTTGAGTAGGCTACACGTGTAAAACAATGCTTGCACACATTTTTTGTTTACCGTTTTTTTTCTTCCTCGGTACTCAACAGCAAAACCGAAATGTCCCCACACCACGGATTTGAAAGACGCCGGCGTTTCCTTGTACTGTTGCCTCACTTCACCGCCGCTCGCCATGTTAAAGTGTGGAATGATGGTTAAAGGATAATTCCGGTATTTAACACTTTGAGTCTATTTTCTAGTTTGTTTTGGATGAACTAGAGTGGTGGACTTAGAAATTTTGACGATGGGTCCTGTCTCGACTTTTTGAGCGCTTCAGAGTGGATGTCTATGGGCATGCTCAAACATGTCCTTAAAACAACCCTTAACGTTCGTTTTCAAAACTGTGCAACTCACCGAGTGGTTAGTGGTGTTCGTTGATGTTCCAAAACAAGTAGCGTAGCGAAATACAGTTTCTGTCGTGTTTTATTTGCCATTTTTTAAAATCGCATTGATGTCTGCTGGAGGACTCAGTGCTGGTTGGTATTACTGCGCTACCGGAAACGGATCTGTTTACATTTGGTTGTAGTCTTTTCGCTCGGTTCTCCGTCTCTCAGAAGGCTAGCGTGAGCTGAGCAACTGCGGCAAAGTGGTTGTCGCCATCAAGTGGTCGGGAGTGTGCTAACGCTTCAGACTCAAATATCGAGAGGAAGTTTATACGCGGTTGTGAGATATCTGAAAAAATAGTTCCACTATAGCAAATAACACGGATTGAAAGCATACATTGCGCCGATATATTTGTTTTTAATCATCAACGAACACCACTAACCACTCTGTGAGTTGCACAGTTTTGAAAACGAACGTTAAGGGTTGTTTTAAGGACATGTTTGAGCATGCCTGTAGACATCCACTCTGAAGCGCTCAGAGGCGATTCTAAAATAGTCAAAAAGTCGAGACAGGACCCACTCTAGTTCATCCAAAACAAACTAGAAAATAGACTCAAAGTGTTAAATACCAGAATTATCCTTTAAGCCGCGCGCGCGCCCCCTAACTTACTCGCCGGTGCACTTCCGGCCACTTTGACGCTCTCGCCGGCGGCGGTGTGTACGCACAGTTACAGGCACACACAAACAGTCATTTCGGAGAGAAATAAAACGCACATAAATTATTTAAACGTAAAACCGAAAAAACGCAATTCACAAGTCAAGTCAAGTCACCTTTATTTATATAGCGCTTTTTACAATACAGATTGTATCAAAGCAGCTTCACAGTGATAACATGAAAATAATACAACAAAGTTTGTTTCTAAAACAAAATTGCGTCAACGTCCACCTTAAGTAAGGCGGATCAATAATATTACACAAGCACGTATTGAACCGTGGATGTCGTACCGAACGGTTCAATATTAGATTGAGAATTGTGGCATCCCTAATGTGTACTATATTAAACTGAAACTGAAATGGTGAAGGTTTGGGGTGTAAATGTGGAGACCCAGACGGGATTATGTACGAGACATAACTAGACATATAAAAGTTCAGTTATGGGAGGGACAAACCAGAATGCTGCTGTGTGGCCACTCATATCAAATGCAAAATTTGAGCACACGTGAGTATTTGAGATCCCTCTTTCTATCAACAACAAGAAGCACTGAAATTCAGGAAGAGGAAGGTGTGGCTGGAGCAAGCTTTCTTGGACCGTTTAAAATTGATCAGGAAGAGGTAACAACTTTGACAGAGAAGTTTAAAGAAGATGCACAAAATGCCAGGCTTGGCAACATGATTGTAACTCGGCAAGACAGTTTCATCATTGCCAAAGATTCCTTCAAGGCTTCCTACAAAAAATGGACAACTGCCAGTATACAGCAAGTGGAAGAGTGGCCATGGTGGAATCCCTGAACTAAATGGATCTGCTGTCTCCAATTCTGTTATAAGGCAGTACTTAGAACATTCATTAGCCTACTTTTTGTCATATGTATGTCCTGTGTTTCCACCATTCTTTGTGTATTTGGTTCAGTCCTGTTACCAGTTTCCCGCTCCTAGTTAGTTAGTGTTTAGTTAATTCACCTGTCCACCTGTCATTATTAGTTCATTTGCCCCAGCTGTGTCTTGTTTCCCTAATCTGTTCCCTGTGTATTTAAGCCTGTGTTTCAGTCTGTTCGTTGTCGGTCGTTGTTGCATTTTGCCTGGTTGTTCTGTTCAGTTCTTACCTGTTTCTTTGATCCTGTTCGTGAAAATTAAAGCTAGTAATTGTGAACCTGCTTCCCGTGCCTGTTTCAGCCAGCCCGTGACACTTTTGCTTATTTAAGGGAAAAATGTTGAGGAGCATTTGCTTTGTGGAGAGGCATGGAAAGTTAAAATTCAGAATGACGTTCGGACAAAAACACGATTTTCTCAGCTTTTTGTTTAAAATGTTGCTTTTTTATGAAACACCCACATACAGGTGATGATAAAAAAAGAATGCATTAAGCTACAATAAAACAGGGTTTTTTTTTGTTTAAAAGCAGAGGGTCTGTTCTTTATTTTGATATATTGCATGTGCAGATATTCATACAACAAAATGTTCTGGGAAAAGAAAAATAAATGCTGACGAGGAAAGAGTTAAGTGGCTTTTTTAAACGTGCCTTAGAAAAAACATTATTGGTGTGCATCTTGAGACAAAACAAGTGTTAAGTTGATTTCAGTTCAAACTGCTCAAACATGCATTTTAGTCTGAGACTCAAGCCTTGTCTATGAAATTTAGTAATGTTCAGGAAAGTGTTCAGGGGTAAATGTTCAGGAAATACAATGCAAGAATTAGAACGTACAAACAAATTCAACTACCAAGATCCAGTTCGCATGAGTTCTGGGTAGTGACCGAAAGAATGAGGAGGATTGCAATTGCGGGGACAAGTGGCCGAAATGAGTTCCCTTTAAAGGCAACTTGAGCTGCGTCGATTGACACTGTGGAAACGCTCTGCGTGATTGCGTCATGAAACACGTGTGAAGGCGAAGCATACCGATATTGGGTTCTTCCATTTGGTATAGCTCTATCACCCCGCACTTTCACCAAATGCATGGATGCAGCACTAGCGCCACTGTGTCTTCAGGGCATCTGCATTCTGAACTACATCAACGATTGGTTGATTTTAGCTCAGTCGCATCAGTTAGTGGTTCGGCATCAAGATGTCGTTCTCGTTCTCCAACATGGAAAGGTTGGGGTTGAGGTTAAACGCCAAAAAGAGTATGCTTTCTCCAGCACAGAGGAACACTTTTCTAGGTGTGGTATGGGATTCAACTATGATGCAAGCATGTCTTTCACCTGCGCGCACCGAGTCAATCATGTCAGCCATAAACTGACTAAAACTAGGCTAGTCACTCACTGTCACAGTTTCAGAGACTGTTGGGTCTGATGGCGGCAGCATCCAACAAAAAACCTTTTGACCTGTTGTACATGAGACCCATACAGTGGTGGCTCAGGACCAGGGGGTTTTCCCCAAAGTGCAATCCTTTTTGCAGGATCAAGGTCACGCGGTGATGCTTACATGCCTTGGTAATGTGGAAGAAATCCTGGTTCCTATCCCAAGGCCCCGTGTTGGGAGCCCTTTGTCGTCGCAAGACGCTAACGACGGATGCTTCCCTCACGGGATGGGGAACGATCGTAGAGGGTCACTCAAGGTCTGTGGATGGGGGCATCATCTCTACTGGCACATCAACTGTCTGGAAATGATGGCTTTCTTTCTTGCTCTCAAGAATTTACTCACAGAACTCAGGGGCCACCATGTGCTCGTCCGACATCCTGTCGAGACAGGGGCTGAGGACTGGGGAATGGAGGCTCGAACAAATATGGAGGGTGTTCTCCCAGGTACAAGTGGATCTGTTTGCATCTCGAGAGATGTCTCACTGTCAACTCTGGTTTTCCCTTATGCATCTAGCTCCTCTCGGACTGGATGCTATTGTCCAAACGTGGCCGAGGCTACGTCTGTACGCTTTTCCCCTCGATCGCTCTGCTCCCGGGAGTTCTGGAGAGAGTTTGCCGGGACCAGGTCCGTCTCACCTTGAACACCCCGCGTTAGCCAGGCAAAGTGTGATTCTCGAATCTTGTGTCTCTCCTCAATGGCTCTCCTTGGGAGATTCCGATCAGGAGGTACCTTTTGTCCCAGATAGGGGGCTCAATACTTCACCCCTGCCCAGAACTGTGGAAGCTGTGGGCTTGGCTTCTAAAGGGGGCCCAGCTCATAGTTTCTGGTCTCTAAACTGAGGTTGTTGAGACCATCCTTAACTCCAGAGCTCCCTCCACAAGAAAATGTTATGCCCTGAAGTGGAGAGTTTTCACTTCTTGGTTTAGTGATCGTCAGCTAGACCCAATTGACTGGCCGGTTGGAACAGTGCTGGAGTTCCTGCAAGAGCGGTTCGCTGCAGGGTTATCTCTGTCCACTTTAATGGTCTATGTGGCGCCCATAGCTGCTTACCACATTCCTGTGGGTGGTATGTCTTTAGGGAGAGACCCTTTGGTAACACGTGTTCTCCGTGGCACTTTGAGGTTGAGGCCTGCAGTACGCACTAGGGTACCGGCATGGGATCTGGCCGTGGTGCTCCAAGGCCAATCCCTGGCTCCTTTTAAGCCTACTGTTTCTGACTCTCAAGATGTTGTTCCTCCTAGCTATCACTTCTCTTAGAAGGACAGGAGATTTGCAAGCTCTGTTGGTTGCCCCTTCGTGCTTGGACTTTGCGCCCGGAATGGTAAAGGCGTTGCTTCACCCTAGGCCAGGTTACATTACCAAGGTCCCCATTAATGTGGCCAGATCTTTTGAACCGCAAGCCTTCTGTCCTCCTCCATTCCAGGATTCAGACCAGAAAAAAAGTAATCTGCTGTTTCCGGTTCGGGCATTGGAGGCCTACGTCCACAGAGCTGCCCTTTGGCATAAATCTGAACAACTGTTCATCTGTTTTGGTTCTCCTAGCAAAGGGTCTCCAGCATCTAAGCAGAGGATGAGCAAGTGGCTAGTCAAGGCTCTCTCTCTTGCTTATAAGTCGATCAGACTGCCTTCCCCTATGACAGTCCGAGCCCACTCCACTAAGAGTATGGCTGCCTCTAAGGCTCTCTTGTCAGAAGTTTCACTTCAAGATGTTTGTGATGTGGCAGGCTGGTCCTCACCGCACACATTTGTAAGGTTTTACAATCTGGGCTTCAACAGGGGCTTCGGTGCTCTCGTCTTAGGGCTTTCTTCATGATTTAACACTAGAAAGTAGGGTTGGGAATTGAAAATCTATTCCAATTCTGGAATCGAATACTTGAAGTCAGGAATCAGATACTTGTTATAAAATTAAAATTTCGAGTCCTCTTATCGATTTCTTTGTGAGCATTTCAATATGACTTTTCAACCGTGAGACGACTCGCGTGCTGTTTTCTGTGCTGCACACACATCCAAAGCGCGCTCACAGAAAATGTCATTTAAATGGGATTTTAAACCATTTAAGTGCGAGACGACTTGAGCGCGGCTTTCAGTGCTGCAGGCATGTGTAACTATATTGGGCAACTCTTAAAGTGACAGCAGCAGCCGTATCTATAATAACATTAAACAAACAACAAAAGACAAAGAGAAAATTCACTAATTCTTGACTGAATAACTTTTGTAACTGTATCTTTAATGTATATTTTATTTATAAAGTGCAGTGTTATTTTACATTTGATTACAATTTCTGAACCTGAATATCTTTATTTCAATCGTATATTTGTTCAGTTGTATCTGTTTGTTGCAATTGCTAATTTTTTATTTGTTCTTTTTCAATTACTGAGTGTTTACGCAGGATGAGGCTTGACTTCTAAACTAGGCTTGACTTCTAAACATTTGACTTCTAAACTAGCAACCAGCCAGAACACTGTACCAACTGAAACCATCCTAGCAACGTTCATCTGTTGCAGACAATGGTGGGCAAACTATATAGTTTGAGAGACAATGCGTACAAAAACATAAACAGCCCAATATTGTACTACCAAGACCTTCACTGGCCCCCAGGGGTCTGTTGTTAGACCCACATGGTTTTGCATAACCCACATAATTCCTTTTAAAATAATTATTTAATTTGCATATTAAACAATTTTGTTTATTATTTAAGCTGCCTTTATTGTCTTCCATAATGGACATCTGCTGTAAACAAGCTTAGTTCCCGCCACTTCCTGCTGCTGCCAGTCGCGGAAACAAACACCAGTGAGTGAGTGTGTGTGTGAGTGAGTGAGTGAGTGAGTGTATGTGTGGATGGGCTCAGCATTGACTGGGTTTATAGTTTCTTATCTGCAAATATCACGTCACGGAAACATTTGGCGCGCGAACCAACAGCTTTCGGCGTGCGAATAATGGTCGCGCACATGGCACATTATGGAGAAACTACACAACTGAACGATGGGTGAGTGTCGATGTCGAACTGCTGTACATCATCATCTGAGCAGAGCTCGTGCTGCTGCTGCACGCGCTGGACGTAAACAAAGAGCGCGCGCCGTCGCGCAAAACTGAAAGTACCACAGTTATAACAGTGCAGTTACGGGGAATTAATGATTCAGGATTCAGCAGATCACAGTCATATTATGAATTTTATTTCTCCGATAAACACTCTGAAAGGACCAATGCACTGATCTGCACGAGCGACTCTCGTCACGGACATCATCAGCATCCGCCATATAGGCGATCTATTTGTGTTTCAAATAATAAGCTGGAAAGTTCGGGATGTTCAAGTCAAATCGTGCTTATGTAGGAAGCGAGGCGAACCTCTGGATGCGAATGTGTCAGTATAGTAGTAGTATAGTATAGTAGCCTACTATGGAAAAGGCTCGATCATGAATATTAATAATTCGACGTCGGTTGGCCAACTGGTAACGTTACCTGATTGGATCAAAGGCGTTTACAGTTTGCTTTATGAATATTTAAGATTATAAGAAGAACTCGTGGCCAGGGGTCTGGGTCTCTAAACAAAGTTGAACAGTTACAACAAAATTTGTATTGAAATCTTAATTTTTTTTATTAAGTTCTGTCCATTCATTTAAAGTCCATTCAACCAAACGATTAATGCTTCCAAAAGTGAATGAAAAACTTATTGTTAAAGCGGTTAATCCAAGTCTTCTGAAGACACAAGGTCGCTTCATATGATGAACAGGTTTATTTTAAGGTTTTATTTACATATAAACATACATGAGCTCATCAAACATGGTGAACAGAAGTGACGCGTGTGATCAAACATGGGTTCTTTAGGACTGGATGATGGATCCCTGATCCTCCCACACGGATCTGCGTGTTTACAGAAGGAATGACACCTATGAATGTCTTTTATTGACCAGTCAATGCGTTTCTTCCTGATTTAAGCACACTAAACACTGCTCTTCAGTAGGGTAACTGCAGATATTCAACAATAACCATTTAACCTAATAACCTCTCGTTCCCTATCAACGGCCTTCTGAGATAAGCTCAGATAAAGAGCGGCACAAAACCAATTACACACTTCCCATACGCAGAATGATGCACTTCAGTTCAGTGTAATCTGAGCCCTGGGATCCTCGCTCCACATTCACGAGTTTATAACCGAAAGATGTGGAATATTGCGGGTGAAACGTCTACTTTGTGGTATAACAACACCTCATTCATAAATGAACCTGTGGATCGTAATGGGAACACCGCTCACAACAGGCCATTGGAAGTCCCACACTGATGTCCTGAAGAAAGAGCATTTGAGCTGTTGTTTGTTAGATGACTGAAGCGCAGCACACCATCAGGACACCGAGGTCTGGGTTATGGTGATCCGATTAAGTGATCCAGTTGTTTCCTCCTGGTACAGACCCTTTTCACTGACTGCGATTATGTGTTTCCACAGTTATTAGCATCGTTAATCTAGCAAAAGGTTCATTTAAAAAAATTAATGCACCGGTTCAGGGAGTGACGACACATTTGACATCTTTCTCTCTTCTGACCAATGTAATCAATCCCTTGATTTTCTTTTCTTGTATAAAGTCATAGAACTATCACTATCATGGATTTCGGATTTGCTATCGAAGCAAATGAGAATGCAAATATAATATTTGTTGTAATTGTACATTTAAGTACTGAATATTATTAATTAACTAAATGTACTTACTATAGGGTTAGGAGGAGTAGGACGAGGGTTTGGTTTAGGGTTAATTGCGTGTAGATATGCACGATTTATAGTTATTACTACAGTAACTACATGTAACAATGACACTTAAACAAAGTGTTACCTATAGAAGTTTACTGAACTATGATGACTTCTGCTTCTGAGAACCCTGCAAATGTGAAAGGCTCCATTAACATGCGCCGCCTCTGACCATTGAGTGGGTGAGGATGTTGCGTGGCTTGTGAGTGAATGAAAAGGATACGGAGGGCAACTGTGCATCTGATTGTAGTTCATGCAGAGAAGTTTGAATCCCATGCTCCGCACAGCACCTTTCATAAGGATGGTCATGTGTTCGGTGAGTGGGCGGAGCTTCACTGCGGTCCGGACACATTCAGGACTGATAGCGTTCCCACCGGTGTTGTAGTCGAGTCACCAACTGTCGAGTCCGAGTCGAGTCTCGAGTCCCAGTGTTCGAGTCCGAGTCCAAAAAGAAGAGTCCAAGTCGAGTCACCATTACCTGAGTTCAAGTCCGAGTCGAGTCTCGAGTCCCGTGTTCGAGTCCGAGTCGAAATTATATACACTTAAGCCAAATCAAGCAACATTTTTCAGGCACTCTTTCTTGCAGCTAGAAATGTGTATGATAGCCTATCTCACTAGAATTGCCTTTGACCTTATCAAATCATTGTCAAATAGCTGTGGCACGATTATTTATTTAATTGTTTAAATGCATTTTTGGATGATCAGTCAACTGGAATGGATAAAGAAAACAAAAAAGAAAGCCTAATTGGACAGAGGAGGAGAAATGCATTCTTCTTGACGAATATGGTAAAAGAAAAACAATTTTGAAATTTTGAAAAGTAAACTAAATCCCAATGTAACTGCGGCAAAAAAACAGAAAATGCAGTGCTATAAGCAGTTGTAACTCCGCAGGAAAAGAGTGGTTGCGATGTGTGACATAGTCAAGGTCGCCGTCTAGTTTGTTGGCTAAAATAAACATAATTGTGTTATTGTATGATAAGCGGAATTAAGCGCTGAGCGCGTCTGATTTTGGCTCAGTGCAGCCATAGCACGAAAGCAGTTTAAATCTGGTACCTTTAAATGTCACGTCACTGTACATTCGCTCCTTAGTGGTCAGCTCAGCTGCTGCAAAGCGTGCCAAAATCGAAATTGCTGATTAGATGTAGAGGAACTTATTGAGGGTTAAATGAGTGTTGCGTTATCTCTCACGAGAATGCGGCGTAAAGTGAGTGACGTCAGTGAGTGTGTTGTCAAGCAAGGAGAGCGAGCGGTAGCAGTTTCTGTGAAGGAAAAAATAGATCACGGCCGGTCTTGGACCCCGAAACAGGAAAAGTGTAACATCTTATATCATTTTTTTTATAACCTATTTAGTCAGAAACAATGTCATTCATTTGATGAATGCTCAAGTCCGATTTTATATATTCTCGAGTCCGAGTCCAAGTATAGTCATCAGTCCGCAAGTCCGAGTCGAGTCACGAGTCCAGAGAATGGAGTCTTGAGTCGGACTCGAGTCCGAGTCCAGGACTCGAGTACTCCATCACTGGTTCCCACTGCATATGTGAAGACGTCGTTTTTAAAGACCTCTGTTTGGGGTTTCAGTGATCCGATCACCAAGAGCTTTAGACTCCTGTATTTCATGAGTTCACCTGCATTCAGGATTAAAGTGCTAAACAGTTCTGGATTGCTGTCTTTCCTTGCAGAAGGGATTCAGTCCTGATGTTCGGCCTGAGTGCCAAACTGACCCTTTGGATTATGGTAGGTATTGGATAAAATGGGGAAGATTAGCAAAGAGGAAGACTTGGGATGAGGGAGGGATGTTGTCACTGGGGCCTGATGAGATGAAATCCATGAACAGTCAGAAACAGGACCTTATCAGAACATTTGTGTTTGTGCTGAAATGAAAGGCACTGTTTTAAATGTTTTTTTTTCAAGAGTGCATGTGTGCTTTTCTGAATCACGTATTGTTTCTGATGTTATTGTTGAGTTCGTTCAGGCAGTGAAGTGTCAAATGTCAGTGGTGTGCGGTTTGTTCCTCTAGCCCGAGGTCAGAGTGTGCAAACAGATATAAAGCCGCCCACAGAGCTGCTGACACGCTTCATGAAGCTCGCTGCTGCTTGCACTTTAAATGACAGATTGTTGGCATAATCTGGTCCTTTCACTGTTATTTTTAGTGTGAATCATCATAATTGACCAGGACATGATTTGAGCGTGCAGGAGTGTTTGTGTGGACTGGAGGTAGGCCTGCTTCAGGGAGTGGTGCAGTGAGAATATGAGATGCTGCTTCTCCATGGTTTCCTGTGATAGCATCTCATGTGACAGGCTGGGCGTGTCTAGAGAATTTGCAATGGGTTGGCAGTCAGTCACTGCCTCAAAACATGGTGAATGCAAGTGACCAACATGAGCTGAACTCATAGGGTGGCCATTTCCATAACACCAAAAAGGAGGACACTTTGCGGCATTTAGTGAGGCAAGACCAATTGCATAGGACTCTGGTGTACTCGCAACTACAATACAATTGATACATGGTATCATGATACAGTGATTCTGAAATAGCTTAGGCTACTCTATTCATTGCCAGACAATTTGATCTACGATATATCTTGATGTAGACCTATGTGTAACAGAAGTGTTTGCTCACAGTTTGTATTTACATTGTGATTTGTTTCAAAAACTGACCACTGAGATTAACCTGTCTTGCAAAGTGCACAGTGCCAGAAAACATAACATTTCTGGACTTGTGGAAATAACAGAAATACATAAACAAATAGTGAATGAGAAAAATATTAATACACATTTCAGTTCTTAACAAAGAAGTTTCCCTTGACTACTAACGTCCACTTCACAGCGACACAGTGTGCAAAGTCCACGAAAACCGTCTCTACTGACTTTTGATATAAATTCGTGCTCTTTTGTCCATTCCGGATTAAATGAGGTCTGACGTTTCGGCATGTTAATGTTATGATATGATGTAGCCAGCACGCGGAGGCTTGATTGCGTTTTCAACCAATGATATATCAGATATTTATTTGACACCGCTTTCAGACAATCATTTGTTTGACCAGAGGTCTTATGGGATTAGACGCTATGCTGCTGCGTCCCAATAAAGATTCTATAGCAGGTTTTTTTAGGCCGATTCAGCGCAACTCCTAAAAGGAGGACAAATGAGTGTCCGGCTTGAGGCTGCGCCGGACGCCAGACAGGGGGCTTAAAATCCGGACTGTCCGGACAAAATCCGGACGTATGGCCACCCTATGAAATCATGGTGAAAACTAATGCAACACTAGTAAGAAGTGCTAACCTGCCATTGTTATATTAGGGTCCTATTTAAGACTTTGATTGAGTGATTTTTACAGGTTTTTTTTACGATCGCTATAACAATTTTTTCAAAACTTTTAACAATTTTCCTAAACTCTTAACACACCTACAACACACAATTGGCAAAACGGTTAATTTCATGCTCAAAATCACACATTGTAAACTAAACTCCAACACTAATTTTCAAAATACAACAAATCACGATCACATTACACTATGGGCCAGATTTACTAACAGCTTGCGTCAGCGCAAACCCTCTTTTGGCGTTAAACAACTACTGTCAAATTAGTGCTGACAAGCCGTGGACACAGTTGTTTTTGCCGCTGACCTTATTGCATATGCATTCGTAGGAGTTTCCCTTTCAGACGCAACATTTATGAGAGGAGACTATTTAAATGAATCACGCTAGGTGATTTACTAAGGTTTGTGCTCATCAATCTACTGGTGTTTGTGCCATTATTTACCACCCAAAAAAAGCACATTTTAAACCAGGTACTACCTGGTAGATTGCATTGGTCATAATAGAAATTATCTGTCTGCGTCTGTGTTATACAAATAATGAATGACCCATCTCAAGGTAGCTTTATAGAATGTATGGTTTTTGAAAGAAAGAAGACAGAGACAGAATTGCTGCAGTAAAGGCTTTATTTGCAACTGCAACATAACAAAAAGATGCAATATAGCTGCCGTTTATTATGCGAAAATACAAAATATACGAACAGAAAAAGCCATAGAATAAAAAAAAAGATCTGCCCGGTCTTTTGCATTTGGCCACATGTTCTCATCCACATCACACCCAGTGGTGTAGTGCAGTAGTCCATAGTGTTAATTTTACCAGCCATTTTTAAATTTAGTTTCAGTTTTAGTCCAGTTTCAGCATCGCTTGTTAGTTTTTATCACATTTAGTCGACATCATCCCATTTTTATTTAGTCTAGTTTTAGTCGACTATAAGTCGAGCATTTTAGTCTTTATTTTAGTCCAAGAAAACATAATTTTATTCGTTTAGTTTTAGTCAACAAAAACTGTCAACATTTTAGTCTAGTTTTAGTCAGGACATCATTTTAACCTTTTACTTTTTTTGTCAGCAGATAATATTTAACATTTCCTAAAATTATTTCACATTTCAACATTTTCTCTCATCTTTTTGATAAAAAAACACAATTTTAAGGAACACATGCAGACATGGAAGATGTTCTGACAATATTTGCATATTTATTTTGAACATTAAGGTTCAAAGACACAAACACAAATGCTTGCATTAAAACAAATAAAATAGCCGAGGAAACAAATAAATAAAATAAAGTGTCTTATGAACTTAACACAAGTGCTGGCTGTTTAAAGCTAGTTCACATAGAATACTGCTAAGTTCTGCTAAATGTCTTTGTGGTGAACTGCGACATGTCTCTTCAGGTTTGTTGTGTTTTTTCCACCATGTGGCCACATTCCTTCCCTTCGACTAAAATCAAGCATTTGGTTTTGTTCTCCACTTCAATGAAGCGAAAATGTGTCCATATATCACGTCTCCTCTTTCTCCCGAGCCCCGTGCAAAGCATGTTTTACTTTTAACCTGTCGCCGCCTCGCCGTGAATCCAGCTCCTGTCTGCTCCATGTGTTGTGTAGGCTACTCTGTGCCCGGCCCGCCCGCTCCAGGTTTGAAAGTGGGTGTGTGGCGGAAGAGCTGACGAGGAGGAGGCGGAGGAGGAGACAGGATTTGACAAAACCATATCATATAATAATATGTAATTTTCGTCTCGTCTTTGTTCGTGAACTAAAATGTCCATTGATTTTAGCCCAGTCTTTTATTTACCGAACTGCATTTTCGTCTCGTCTTTATTAGTCTACGAAAATTATTTCTGATTTACTCCCAGTTATTGTTTATTAGTGGGGATTTTAGTCTCGTCTCGTCTAGTTTTCGTTCGGTGAAAAATGTGCGTTGACGAAAATATTTTCGTTTAGTTTTCGTTAACGAAATTAACACTAGTAGTCCAATTCTTTTTCAGTCGGCATTGCGTATACCCACTTCTAAATCCCCTCTGATGCGCATCATTTAGTTGCTAATCCAATCTCGTGAATAAAAAACACCCAGTCAGGGTCGTACCCCTAATATTAACTCTAATTTGTTGCTGCAATGATTCTCCCATCGCGACGATAACTGACCTCGTCTGATCTGCTTCAGCACTCAAACACCCGCTCGTCAATGTCTAAATGTTTGAGCCCAATCAAAGCATGCGGGATTTTAGTTCACAGAAGCGCGAGCCGAGCGCGAATCCCAACGCGACGCTTCACTTCAGTTAACGATCATACAGTGCGAGATAAGATGCAAGTAGCTAAAATAAACTGCTGTTTTTCGATAGAAGTTTTAAATGACCGACAGAAATAATCAGTTTGATCAAAGACAGTGGAAATTATAAGCTCAATTTAACAACACAAAGCACCCTATTACATATATTGCCATTATTATTGTATTATATTTGTATAACGTTCGAGTTCGACTTTTCACTGTTTGTATCACTCCGCTTGTCTGTGTTTGCACAACTTGCATCATTAAGCCAGAAGGCGGCGACAAGTGACTGTCTTTATGAGTGAGCAATTGAACCATTAATTAAATGAACAGATTAGTCCAAAAACATTGATTCATTTAGGAAAGAAAAAGTAGCTGAAACTGGAACTGATTCTCAAGTTTAAGAATCTGATCAAATACTTCATGCTTTTAAAGCTACTGTTGTCCATTTTTTGGCCATCAAAACACCTTAAAATGCTCATGTCGAGATCAGGAAAATCTAAATTTTCTCGGGGGGCCTTGCCCCCGAACCCCCCTAGCAATATCATTTATTGGACCTGGGTATTTAGAAAACCCTATGTACGGCCCTGATATGCAAGAATACTAGTGATTCTAAATGTTCTATTGTATTCATTATATTCTATATTCTACAGTCTTGCATATTCAATACTAATGCAAGACTAGTCTTACGTCACTGTTTATAACAAAGAGCGTTCATCCTTTGCTGGGACGCTTAAAAAAATATTGGGGGCATAAATTAAGAGTATACCCACTTCTCCAGGCACCACTACATCACTGATCACACCTGATATCTTCTCTGGCAAGGCATCTTGGGAAGAATCTTTTGGCATGCCTTATCCCCCCCCCCCCCCGGCAGTGTTCAGCTGTGATGTCTTGGCATGCAGCATCCATTGCATCCAGGAGAGGCATTTGGTCCTGTGGACGATGGTCAAAAACCTTCCATCTCCAGGCTGAGAAAAACTCCTCAATGGGGTTGAGGAAAGGGGAGTAAGGAGCAAGGACAAGGGACATCATCCTCGGATGGGCGTCAAAACAGGCTGTGACTAAACGGGAATGGTGGAATGCCACATTGTCCCATGTGATCACATATATTGGCAAGTGGTCTCCCACCTGTCCCCTTTCTACCTCTGGCACCAGTCTTTCATGCAGTTCTTCTAAAAACAGGAGAAGGCGGTCAGTGTTGTAAGGTCCAATCTCACATTTATGCAGGAGTGCACCGTTGTTGGTGCACATGGTGATGTTGGCTCCTCTCTGGCCCGACATGGTAACTGTGGCCCTTTAGCCAATTATGTTTCTTCTGCCCCGATGCCTTTTCACCAAGTTGAAGCCAGCCTCTTCAACGTAGATCATTTCATGCGGGACTTGATCGGCCTCCAACTCAACAACTCTCTGAAAGTAATCAGACACAGTGTGTGTAAACGCTTTGCTGTATACTTACTTTATTTCCTACTACAGGATCAACATTATAATATGTGTAAAAACTGAGAGGATGGAATGAGAAGTTTTCTTGTCTTCCTCTCATGCTGTTGAAAGGAGTTAAGTACAGTAACCAGTGTAAGTAAGTGTGACTAAACCTCGAGTGGATCCTCAAACGGTCTGCAAAACCTCATACAGCAGCTCCACCCACCTAATCGTGAAAGTCTTGCACACATTTTGGGGACTGTCTCTGCTTGTTAGCAGTGCAAGGGTAAATAAAAAACTAGTTATTTGATTAAGTACAGTGTTTTCTTTATTCAAAACATATGTGTAAGGCTAATGTTTTATGTATTTGAGGAGCGTAGAAGAGTGTGTTGGTCTGGGATCTAGTCATTGCCAATAAAGCCTGTTCGTAACACTTTATCTTTTATAACACAAGCTTTTTGCCAAATATATTAAACGACAGTAATAACTGAGTGCCCACAAATAGATGCAATAACCTTTGTAACCTGTAAGTTGATGAAAACTTAATGCAACCGTTCTAATGACGGACAAAACACAAATATCGGACATTCGCTGGTGAAAAACCTTGTGACTCCATTTGAGCTTCATTTTGGGAAAATGTTAATAATATAATGACACATGCAAGTGTCTGACCATAAAGCCTAACCCATTACTAACTTTGACAACAAGGTGTACTAGAAAATATATATATTTTAAATTTCCTGAATAGAAGTGGTTCTACACTAACCTGCAATTTTTTGCTGGTTTCAAAACACACCACGCTTGATATAACCTGCCATATTAACATATCCTCGGATAAACTCCTGCGATCCAACAGTTAAAGCCAGGACATTGCCTTGCGACTTACATAGGATGAACTGAGAGCTGAGTGCAGTCTTTTCACTCACATTATATCATGCGGTGACGTCACATTTTCTTTGGCATTTGCATTTGAATTCATGATTGGTTGACTGTCAAATAAACAGAATGATAAAATAACGTTATTAACCAGTTAATGGTAACTTTAAATAAGTGTAAACTTGATTTAGTTTTGTTCCTGTTAAAATTTCGTTAGTTTCCAGTTTTTGTTTTCGTTCCTTGAACCGGTTCGGAGCTCTGTATGGAACATTTAAGCATGAAAACCTGTTCTAGTAGAGCCCAAAAACAACTACAATACTTTGTAAAAGGTCATAAAAAAATGTATGGTCATGGATCATTGGGACTTTGTTTATTGAGATTTCTTTTGTTAGTAGATGCAGTCATTATACACTCTTGGGCAAAAAAACTAAAATGGGCCAAGCACAAAATGGCTAAACCCTAAGCTTTTAATTTGTTAACCACAAATTTTTTGTCTGCAAATTAGCAAATATTTTAAGCAAATGCACTACTTGAAACCATTGCAGTCTCAGAAAAGCATCAAAGAAAGAATTAAGTTTTTGGCAGAATATTTTAAGTTGTGTATGGAGTGATGAATCACAATAAAAAACACGAGTTGCATGGTGATGCTCCAGAGCGGCATCTTCACAAATCTGCTGAAAAATATAATAATAAATGCTTCTCTACCCCACTGTCTTTATCACTGTGAAAAGTCCTTTGGAGAATGGCTCACTTCACACAAATGAAAATTTGTTATCAAAAGAGGAATGAGATGTTATTTTTTCTCCTGCTCGCACTGCAAAGACAAGCAAGAAGTGGCTTGAGAACAAGTCCATCAGGTTCATGTTTTGGCCTGATCAGAGTCCAGATTTGAACCCTATAGTAAATATTTTGTCTCATATTAAACTCAAACAAACTGGGAGAATTTTTTCACTGTGTTTCAACAGTTTGAAGCCATTAACATTGAGTGGAACAACACTAACTCTTGTTCCAAGGTGATGGCATCCACTATCTAGTGGGCCAACCTCTGTTTGGAGACAGCCTTTACCCTTCTGCTGACCTCCAAAGGAGACGAAGAGCTGCTCTGAGCTTCTGAAGCTCTTGCAAGTTCACCACCAGTCCCAAAAGGAGTTAAACATGCCACCGAGGTAAACATGACGCCACTGAACCTGGGGGATGCCTGGTGAACTGAATGTGTGTGTGGGTTGGGGGTATGTTAGTGCTGGGGTCCAACCCGGGAAGCACAGCGTCCCGGAGTAGACGCAGTGAGTTGTAGTGCACTTACTTGGCTCCGTGGGTCCCGTGAGGGACTGAGCAGGGAGGCGTGAGGAGCGGACGCTGATGCTTACTGTGGCAAAATATGAACAAAATGAGTAATGTTGGTCGTATTTATACCCGTATGTCCGGGTAGGTGTGACTCGGCATGTAAATCTCACTGGCCAATGTTCATTGGCTCGTTTTGTAACCACTTGGAGGTGATTGGTCTCCCAGGCGAGACCCCATGACGTCAGTCCGACTTAAAGCGGTCATGAACTGGCTTTTTAAAAAAATATATATTGTTGTCTGAGGTCAACTTATGACGTTCGCTTGGTTTTTACATTCAAAAACATCAAAATGAATAAGTAATAGGCTATTTTCTACCCTAGTTTTGAGCCTAGCTCAAAAACGCTCGGTTTTTATGGGCGTCTCGCATTGAAGACTTGGAAGTTAAAGCCCACTGCTGTGAGTGGATAACAGTTTTGCATATTATAATGAGTTTCGTGTAATGCGCGAATCGGTGGGCGGGGCTAAACCGGCCGTGTTGAAGTAGGCGTTGATCTTCTTCTGCGGGGGTGGTGTTTTATCCTCTTTTTCGTCATAGTTCCCCACTTTGAAAAACGAGTCGTTTGCTGAGCCTGGTGTCAATAAAAGCTTTTATTGGACTAACAAGGACGTTTTCAGTTCTGAAACTTACAGGATATTCTTATAATATGATGACCTCTTAGATGTCAAAAGCTCAAGGAAAATTTGATTTCTCAGTTCATCACCCCTTTAACTGAATGGGAACTGGAGTTAAAACACAATATTCTAAAGAAGCTTTCTCTGGAGTATAAGGTCTATAGAGTGACTGTCAATGTTGTTCAGGTGTCATGTTACAGTCAGAGTCACGCGCTCGCTTCATCAACAGTGTTTACATAACATTGCAAGCAAATGGCATGATGTGACTATAGTTTAGTCTATA
This sequence comes from Rhinichthys klamathensis goyatoka, assembly GCF_029890125.1. Lineage (NCBI taxonomy): Eukaryota > Metazoa > Chordata > Actinopteri > Cypriniformes > Leuciscidae > Rhinichthys > Rhinichthys klamathensis. The sequence continues at coordinate 1,181,824 of NW_026606788.1, read as the reverse complement.
GTTTTGTCATGTCACGTCATGCCATTTGCTTGCAAAGTCTTCACAGAAACTGTTTGACCTTTCAGGACACCAATGTACGAGCTAATTGGAAAGTCAAGATTGTAGCTTCCCACTGGAAGCAAAGTTATTGCTAAATTTACTTTCTTTCTTTACCCCACTGCATTTCTTAAATATCTAAATTGAAACAAGATGTTTTAGCAAGTAAGTTTATGAACTCTTTGATATTCACATATAGTTTAATTGTTCTTTTCAGGAATGGAGACGTTTCGCCATCAGACCTGAAGGGTGAGTCAATGTGTTCAGCATCCCAACTCAAATCAGATTCACTAAATTAAGCTTGAACAGAGAGAAGGACATGGCCAGTAAACATGAGTTTAAAACAGTGTAAACATGTCTGTATAGCACGTTCTCCAGTAGAGGTCATCATAACCTTGCATATGCATGCCCTCCATCACCTATGCTGCAGTGTCATTCAGATACTATTGTACTTTTAAATAAAGAGGTTTAATAATAGTTAACTTTTTTTTTTTTTTTTTTTTGGATTTATGTGTTTTTGTCATTTTTATTATTTTGTATAAAAATGTGTTTATATATATAGATTTTATTTCAGTTTAGTTTTAGTTATTTAAGTATATTAAGTTAAACTAAATGAAAATGTGAAATATTGCAATTTCAGTTCGGTTAACGTTTATTTTATTTCAAGTGAGGAAAATGTTTGGTTTTAGTTTGCTAACAATTGTATGTTTATATTAGAGGGAACTTATTCAACTGGTTATAACCATCATTTGTTAGTGTTGATAGAGCCTCCTAACTCTCCCTTTGTGCATCTTTTCTAATCCTTTCCAAATAACTATTACAAATAACCAAAAGTGTGGCACTTTATCTGTTAGTGGCAGATAGGGTTTGCGAGGATAGTAAACGCAGAGCACCTGAATGAATCAGCGCTGTGAACGTGAAGTCACTTTTATCTAGATTACTTCACTTTATCTTTATGGATGAATGAATGAAGGTGATGTTGCTCACACATATAGACTGTATTCAGCTGAACTGGTTTAACCATTACCCTTGCTCTGTTTTTTTATTTTTTGAATTAAATTATTTTACAAAGTTGTTAATTATCTTCATTCACCATATCATTTAACAATCACATGTAGAGTTGCAGTTTTGTAAATAGAAGCAGCTCTATTTACAAGTCAAAACACTAAAAGTCAAAGTAGCGCAAGAGTCAGGAAGGCAAACACATGTGAGGAGTAGAGCTCAACGTAACACCAACAACAGGATCAACTTCAGAAAACACGCACACACACACACACACACACACACACACACACACACACACACACACACACACACACGCACAGGTGCTAACCATCACAACAGGAAACAGGAAGACCAGCCACAATAGTAAGAGTCACAGGGAAAGAAAAAAATACAAACAGTGACCTCAAGTGGTCACAAAAAGGACCATAATTACACCGTAAAGTACATTTAGTGTGATTGCTGTTTGATTTCTATTTTTCTCTTTAAAAGTTCTCTTCTGAATGAATGATTAATGCTGTTGCTGTTTGATCTGTAAAGATTAAGACATTAGTTCATCAAGCTTGTTATGTTCCTGTTTTCTGTTTAAACAGATGAACCTGCTGAAAGCTCTCACAGCAGTTCAGGTATGTCAGTTCATTTAAACTCAAATCTGCTTCTCAATTTTCACAATAATCAAAGAGTACCATATGAAGAATCAATGGACTGTAAATATTCCCTGCATATGACAGGTTTCACAAATAAATAACTTTTTGTTCCAGCATGTATGTCTTGTGCAGAAACACACTAAAAACACACGAATCAGTGCATTGCTGGAACAAGTATACACACCTTTTGTATTTACCTGGGTTTCTGCAATAAATCAACTCAAGTCACATGACACAAAAATGATACGTTTTGATACCATGTTAAACAATGCCTGTGCAGGGTGGAAAAAATGATGTGAACCCTTGGATTTTGTGTGTATTTAGTGCTCGACCCTCGTTCAGCAACAATAACCTCTACAAAACATTTCATGTAATTGTGTTCAGAACTGGAGGAAATTTGCAAACTTTGACACACATATATGACTTGTATTTTGTTGTGGATCAGAAGAGCAGCTGTTAGTTAGAGTTCACAGACTGCTCCAATCTCATTTATTCTTCTGCTGCACAACACACCATATGAAGAGGAGAGCTTCACTGAGTTGAGCTTGGGAGGTGAGAGTTTTTCTCAAAGACACATGTATCACACGATATTGTGCATGTGTGTGTTCAGATAATACCTCAGCTGAGGAGAGCTCAGAGGAAGAGGAGGCCCATGAAGAGGAAGAGGAAGGAGATTCAGGTTGAGATTTGCTCTCTTTATATAATCTTTTCTGATACTTTTTATACCTTTATCTCCTTAAAACATGAATATTGTACACTATATGAACAAAGGTATGGGGACACACCGCTTAATTCTTGAATTCAGGTGTTTCAGTGAAACCCATTGGCACAGGCGTATAAAATCAAGCACCTAGTCATGCTTGCTTACAGACATTTGTGAAGGGTCGTTCTGAAGAGCTCAGTGAATTCAAGTGTGGGACTGTGATAGGATGCCACCTTTGCAGTAAGTCAGATTGTGAAATTTCATCCCTGTTAGATATCCCACGCTCAACTGTAAGTAGTGTTATTGGAAAGTTGAAGCGTTTCGGAACAGCAGAAACTCAATTCAAAGTCAGAAGATCATGTAAAGTCACAGAGCGAACCGGTCACTGAGTACTGAGGCGTAAAAGTCCCCAACGCTCTGCTGAGGAGTTACACACTTCCACTGGCATTGATATCAGCACAGAAACTGTGCGGCGGGAGCTTCACGGAGTGGGTTTCCATGGCCGAGCAGCTGCATTCAAGCCTCACATCAGCGCCTACAATATCAAGTGTGTAAAGCACACTGTCACTGGACTCTAGAGCAGTGAAACCTGCCGAATCACGCTTCTCTGTGTCTGATGGGCGAGTCTGGGTTTGGCAGATGCCAGGAGAACGTCACCTGCCTGACTGTGAGGTTTGGTGGTTATGGTGTAGGGCTGTCTTTCAGGGGTTGGACTAAGCCTCGGGAAATATTGATGCTTCCGCATACCAAGACATTTTGTTCAATGCGATGCTTCCAACATTGTGGGAAGGCCTTTTCTATTCCAACATGAGTGTCCCCATTGCACAAGGCAAGGTCCATAAAGATAAGGATGGATGAGTGTGGTGTGGATGAACTCGACTGGCCCGCACACAGAGCCCTGACCTTGACCCCATCCCAGAGATTGACCTTCTCGTCTTTCTCGCTCTACTGGATAAATGGGCAAAAATGCCTACAGAAACTCCAACATCTTGAGGAAAGCCTTCCCAGAAGAGTGGAAGCTTTTATAGCTGCAAAGAGGGATCGACTCCATATTAATGTCTATGTATTTCAAATGAGATGTCATTACAGTCCCTGTTGGTGTACTGGGCAGGTCTCCCAATACTTTTGTACATATAGTGTATGTAAATAGTAGTGTACTGTTTATAAAGCCTGAGTGCTTGTAAAGTACCTCGCTATTTTAAAGCAGATGAAGTGCTCTAAAAACAGTGCTAAAGCCTAATATATAGCAATAAATAATCACAGTAATGGACACCAAGAGATTTTATTGTAATGACTTGTTTTATTGTGAGATAAAAATTAAATGTGAAGCTTTCAGGGCTCTTATAACTGGTCCAGTTTTTCACACCTTGAGTGAAAGATCAATCTTAATGATGGAATATCATGCTTTTTCAGACTCCAACACGAGATCCGGTGTAGAAAAACCCAGCGGTAATGATACTTCTCTCTGTTTTCAACATGTTTCAGATGTTTACAGCGTGTGCGTTTGTTGAGTCATATAGTGTGTTTCTCTCCCATAATGCCTCAGATGAGCAGCTTCAGCCGTGCTGTGAGAAGTGCAGAGCACTAAAGGTCAGTCTGTCTCTGAACACTGATAACATCAGCCCAACATTAACATTTCCTGATAATTTACTCTCCTCCACGTTATCCAAGATGTTCACGTCTTTCTTTCTTCAGTCGAAAATGAAGGTTTTTGAGGAAAATATTCCATATAGTGACTTCAATGGCGTCCAACGGGTCGAAGGTCCAGATGTGAGTTTCAGTGCAGCTTCAAAGTCTCGACACGATCCAGCCGAGGAATAAGAGTCTGATCTAGAGAAACCAGCGCACATTTATAACAAAATACACAATTATATACTTTATAACCACTAATGCGTTGTTGAAAATCCGGTTCGCGTACCCCGAAGTGATAAAATAAAATTCTGTATCAAATTTATAGGCAAGACAAGTAGTTTGTTTAGGCATGGTTTGTAGGGAAATTACAAACCTGCGCACACATATTCAAACGAATATAACTATAGAATCAATTTTGAATGCGCATGTGAACGCCATCCGTTCACAGGTTCGCGTTTAGAGAGAACGCCGTCGTCTTAGCGGCCCCTAATGTAATAACAAATGATCATTTTGCTGGAAGTGAATCATTCAAAACCAACTTTAGCTGGAAATAACATTGTTCAAAATCGCTATAAAGCCAAAACAATCTCTGCTACCGTAAATTGTATGTTTATCTCTGTAAAGCTGCTTTGAAACAATCTCCATTGTTAAAAGCGCTATATAAATGAAGATGACTTGACCTGACTTGACTAATGCTGGTCTTGCACTAGCTGTGATGCGACACACATCACGCAATCAGGTTGAAAGTACAGACCTAGTGTTTACAAAGCGGACATGCAAAGACTAAAGCAAAATCCATTTACAATCAAAATAATTCAATAAAAGGTAAAACAACTATCGTCGGATGATTTTGAATGACGCAATGACGGAGTGATGAAAACGTGACACAAATGAAAACTTAGCTTTTCTTTGTTTACTCTGGACATTCATCTAAACACAGCATCTAAACACACACACACACTCATCACAGTAGTAATATTTAAACATTTTAATCCAATTCAAGCACATTATTTCGCCAACCATTTTAAATATAGCAAATATATGTATATTTAAATGTATTTATACATTTCAAGCAATTTAATCTCTTGTCTGTTTAGAAGAGCTTGAGCTGCTATTGTCTGGTTTCATTGTGCAATAATGAGCACTAATATATATATATATATACAAAATCACTGTAGGCTAAGCTTTGAAAACTGTCTGTTTGATTGACAGATTAACTACTGGTGATGAATTTAATGCCGACATGCAACTGTTTTTTCCCTCACAGAATCCCAAATACGAGCTCGTCTCCCCCAGGAAAATGTCCAAAGAACGGCTCCTGTAAGTTCCTCTGTTCCAGATTTACTCAGTGTTGTTGCAGTATGGTGATCAGTCACATCTGACTCAGAAGTCACGTCCCCTTGCTTTATGACTCCTTTTTCTAAATGACCAGTGCTGAACTTGAACACGCCAGGTTTATAAGAATCCGGGATAATATGAGAATGGTCAAATGTGTCATTTTATTCTTTCTATTCCCCAGTGAATAATACATGAAGAAAGCCGAGGTTCATAGAGCAACATGTGAACTAAGTTTTTAAAAGAATTGAATGCATCTTTGCTGAATAAAATGATTAATTTCTAAAAAAAAAAAAAAAAAAATGTTACTGACCCCAAACTTTTGAATAGCACTGTGTGTGAAAACAGAAAAAAAGCATTTATACCAGTATTGAAATGTGAAATGTTAAACCTTTTTAGATGCACCGCATCCAAAATAAAAGTTTGTTTATGTAATATATGTGTGTGTACTGTGTATAATTACACACATATGCATGTATATATTTATGAAAAATGTAAATTTATATTTCTAAATAAAATATTTATATATAATATAAATTATGTATAAATATATTCCATATATACATGCAAATATTTCTTAAATATATACAGTACATGCATATAGTGTGTATTTATATATACAAAATAATTAAACAGTACACACACATATATTACGTAAACAAACTTTTATTTTGGATGCGATTAATCGCGATTGATCATTCTACATTGAATTGTGATAAAAGGATCCTGAGAACTGCATAGGCTGTAAACTAAACGAAACACGAGTGAACACTACATGAGGAAACGCTGCCACGGACTTCCCATTGCTCTCCCAGTGATGTTCATGTTGTTCTGCTGTAGGCTAAAGCTGGATGCCGAGGGTGTGTATGAGTGTTCAGACACTGGGCTGGTGTTCGAGGTCTCCCAGCGCGTCAACATCACATACTGCGTTCTCTCCTGGAGCAAGTTTAGCACATACTTGACCGGATCATGGAAATTTGCCGGACCCATTTTTGATGTGGAATGCGATCCATCCATTCTCAAATCCGTCCAGTTCCCACACTCACTGTGTCTGGCAGGTACAGAGATATCAAGTCAAGTCAGCTTTATTTATATGGACTAATGCGGGGTGAAAGTGCTCTTTGAATAGTTTTGACATGATGGAAAAATGTTTCTTTGTAACCATTCTCCTGGTCTCTTCCTGTATATGCGTCCGCCGCTCTCAGCAGATAAAGACAACGAGGTGAAGTTCAGCGTGCTCCATGTGAAGAACAGCCGTGGTCAGATCGAGCCCTCGGCCGATCACTCCGGGAGTCACGTCAAATGGACCGTGTCTTCACTTTCACCCGTGGGTCCCATTGTTCAGACGTCTAAGTCAGCAGAGCATCATGGGGTCGTGCAGGTGTTCAAAGAGGTGGGCCATGAAAACTCCTTCTCCTTCAGAGTTTACCTGGCTGGAAACAACTGCTCTGACATCAAGGTGAGGAAACTAAAGCGCTTCTGCTTTCACAAAAATATGACGAGTCCATCGGTGTTTACAGAACATGGCTGACTGGCCGTACTCTCGGTTACCCTGCGCTGTAACCTTTTGGTAATCTGCTATATTTAGATGTGATTGTAGGCTTAAACGAGAGCAAGGCGGTGCTGTGCACAGGGACTAGTGGCAGTCAGTAGGAGTGATGACATCACACCAGTTTCAGTTCTGCATCTCTGCCACTCTGTGATGTTTGGTTGAAGTGGGTGGCTTTGTGTTCATGTGTAATAGTTTCATCATCTAATAAATAATCCCTGCCCGAATTTCAGCATCGTGCTTTCAGCTTTCACAGTATCTGACACTTTCCATGACTAGGCTACAATATAGAGCTTGAATGAAACTCATGGAACTTATTTAAATATGAGGGAAGAACAAAACACTAAACTTAAGGCAAACTACAGTTACTGGTTTTATTTTACTATGCACAAATGCCTAGAATGCAAAGTTCTCTCTTGTTTTTGCATGTGTTCAGAATTTCAAAAAAATGATGTCCACTTAATTTGACAAATAAAGCAATTGACTAACTACGCAATATTGTTACAAAATATTTAACACATTTTTAATTATAAATGAATGAAGAGTTAAGATGTGAATTTTCCTAGGCTGGACATCACTTTTGGCCACTACTGTATATAATGTCACTTCCCAAGTGTCACAATTTAAGGACTGCACATTTTTTTATAGGTAGAAAACATCTCAAGTTGTGAGTACAGCCCAGTCCCCTGAGAAAGGGAACAAAACGCTGCGTCTTGGTGTTGATGCTATGGGGAATGCAATACCCACTATGCCATGCTGAAGAAAATTCCTGGCTTACTAGGCTGTATCATAGACTGAAAAAAACGATGGACGATCTTCCATTGGTCAGAAGTGAAGCCGCCAGTGTCCCGATATGGCGCTGACATCTTGGGGCTTGAGTCTGCGCGGAAGCGATCTCGGGACCAGACCTGCGCAGTCGTGAGCCGGAAGTAAAGCCGTGAAATCAAGGCCCCGCCCCCACTCTCGCTGAATCAATCGCAAGCACACACTCTGGCACTTTTTTTTAATTAATTATAGAAATTTAGATATTAAATTTAAAGCTCCAATCTCCTCAGTCCTCCGAAGATGCCGAAAAAAAGTCTGTTGGTGCTTCAGTGACTACTTCGCTCAGAGAACCTGTCAATCGCAGCTGTCAATACAACAATACAGATTGTTTTAAAGCAACTTACAGAGATAACAGGAAAATAATGCAAGTTTGTTTATAGAAGAAAATAGCATCACAGTCCAGCTTAAGTAAGTTCGGTTATGGTTAATTTTTGTTGTAAAAAAGTTATTAATTTAGTTCACCTATATATATATATACCTGCTCTGGAGAAAACCGTGATGTCATCATCCAGCTCAGTTCAGTTCAGTCTCATATAATGGTGTCAATGCAGGCAGATCAATAATATTGTTGAATATTAAATTAAATGTCCCCAACTAAGCAAGCCAAAAGCCAAAGGCGAAAAAGGCGACAGTGGCAAGGAACCAAAACTCCATCAGTGACAGAATGGAGAAAATTTACCTTGGGAGAACCCAGGCTCAGTCGCTCAGTTCTCTTCTGGCCAACGAACGAACAGTGTATGATTATGATTCAGGCAGCATTACAGGTCAGAAGTCAGATTGGATCAGAAAATTCAGAATATTATCCAGTTCCATCTGGTTGAAGATCAGAGTCATCACGCCGGTATGGAGACGGGTTTGTTGAGGATCAGTGCTGATGGCTGTCGTGTCGATAAGGCCTTCACAGGGGAGAGTCTAGTTGACACAATCTCTGCTGACACTTTAGGGATGCGTTGTGGTCGTGTCTAGGCGCAGGTCCACCATTTGATCTGGATACGGCCTGGATCCGGTTGACTACATCATGCGTTGTGGTCATGTCTAAGCGCCTCCATCTGATCTGGATACCGCCCGGATCCGGCTGATTACATCATTCGTTGTAGTCGTGTCTAAGAGCAGGTCCTCCATTAGATCTGGATATGGCTAGGATATGGTCCAGGTCCTCCATCAGATCTGGATACGGGCCGGATCCGGCTGACTACATCATGCGTTGTGGTCGTGTCTAGGAGCAGGTCCTCCATCTGATCTGGATACGGCCTGGATCCGGTTGACTACATCATGCGTTGTGGTCATGTCTAAGCGCCTCCATCTGATCTGGATACCGCCCGGATCCGGCTGATTACATCATTCGTTGTAGTCGTGTCTAAGAGCAGGTCCTCCATCAGATCTGGATACCGCCCGGATCCGGCTGACTACATCATGCGTTGTGGTCGTGTCTAAGCGCCTCCATCTGATCTGGATACCGCCCGGATCCGGCTGATTACATCATTCGTTGTAGTCGTGTCTAAGAGCAGGTCCTCCATTAGATCTGGATATGGCTAGGATATGGTCCAGGTCCTCCATCAGATCTGGATACGGGCCGGATCCGGCTGACTACATCATGCGTTGTGGTCGTGTCTAGGAGCAGGTCCTCCATCTGATCTGGATACGGCCTGGATCCGGTTGACTACATCATGCGTTGTGGTCATGTCTAAGCGCCTCCATCTGATCTGGATACCGCCCGGATCCGGCTGATTACATCATTCGTTGTAGTCGTGTCTAAGAGCAGGTCATCCATCAGATCTGGATACCGCCCGGATCCGGCTGACTACATCATGCGTTGTGGTCGTGTCTAAGCGCCTCCATCTGATCTGGATACCGCCCGGATCCGGCTGATTACATCATTCGTTGTAGTCGTGTCTAAGAGCAGGTCCTCCATCTTATCTGGATCCCGCCCGGATCCGGCTGACTACATGCGTTTTGGTCATGTCTAGGCTCAGGTCCACCATCTGATCTGGAAACAGCCAGACACTAAAGGAACATTCTCCATAACTTCTGACCTCAGATGAGGGAAGTCCAGGTTTAGACAGCCCCATTCTGGCCACCAGACAGCTAAAACCCCAGTAGCAAAGCTATAAGGGGAATACACAACACAGCATCAGCTAAGCTATGATAGGCCTGAGAGGCTCATAGGGAACAGTTTACCAAAGCATGCAATGCCAAACCTAGCAGTAATTACCTATAGCTACAACATTAGTATCTACATCCAAAGGGAAGCATATGTCCCAACCACAACAAAATCATAGAGCAAGGAGGTAACGACACCATGGACCAGGCTCTCTACCCCATGGGAATCTTAGGGGAACTTAAGCCCTACTTAAAACCCCAATAACAAAAAGTGGCACCTAAGGTGGAACTTTCTTACCCTGGCTCTTAGGACAACAACCAAGCTGCATGAATTTAAGTCTAAACTCAAAACTCATTTGTTTCAACAGTATTATCAGTCATGACATGTTTTTAAAAAAAATTCACAACTCTGTATTACAGTCATAATGTTAATTTAGGTACCATTATTCTTTTGCATCTTTACTTCAACTGCCCACCTTCCATGCTGTCAGTAAATAGGGTTGTTTTTTGTTTCTGTTTTTGTTTTGTCTGTATTCCAAATGTAATCCGATATGCACCTGCAATCGCTCATTTTCCTGGACTGGGCAAATATCTATTGTCCATTTATGTGTTAACTGATTGTTTGTTCTTTACTGTTTACTGTTATTGTGAAGCGTCCTTGAGCTTGGGAAAGGCGCTATATAAATTAAACTTATTATTATTATTATTAAGGTAATTGGTGCGATCCACCCATAATCCTTATTTCCAAGCTCATACCCTGACTAAGGTAAAGAGCACTCTAGAGACCAGTATGGCTAGCGATCCAATCCATAGCGCTATGCCAAGAAATAAAAAGAATCTCACTAAGAAGCTCACTTATCTGCATATACCAACCCTAAGGAGGTACTCGTCTAAACGGGAAGCTTTTATGCCTACTTAAAATTCCAAATAAATAAGGGCAGAAAAGATAAGAGAAGATATTTTCACTATTTTCTTCATTAGCTCTACCCTGAGAAAGAGTTCAGAAATTCAAGCAGAATAGGCAGTAACAGAAGGATGACAACAGTGGTCCATCTATCCCGATAGTCCACTCTCCAGTCAGGTGGAGGGGGTGGGATGTCCTTGGACATACAACCGTACTCCGACACATCAACTGAAAGTTTCTTGCCGAATATGAGAATGCGCCAGCATGCATTACATAATGAATGTAAAAGTGAGACAGGTGACAGAGAGAGTGGATTCCTCTGGCTTAACACCTCCAGCTATGCTGCAGGAATGGCCTGATAAAAGCGAGGGTTGCAATATCTCACCACGACCAACACATTCTCCATTCTCTGGACCTAAACCCCAGAGGAGCATGCTGAACAACAGCTTTGCTCTAGACCAGATAAGATGGCAGATCACATCATCTCACAGCGACTCACGCTGTTAAGGTTAGTCATTATGTTTTGCAAGCTGGCGCATTCTTTGTCAACGTTAATCCATACTCTGTGCCTAAGCTCTTGCAAAGCATAATAAATAAAGACAGCTGTGTGCAACTCTGTCCACCTCTTTAACCTCTCCATAGGAGAACTCCCGGAGTAGAATTTATGTCCCGAAAGCTGCTGACTGAGACCCTGGCTCTGTAATCTTCTCCAAGACCGCTTTACCGGCAGACTGAAAAGGCCAGAGTGTGAGATCAGAGCATCAAGGAGACATTTTTTGTCTTCTCCTTATCACAGATGCATCTCCCTGGCAACTATAGCAAGCAACTCTCTACACGCATATAGTTTGACTACATGGGAGAGACTATACGAGCTGCATACAGATTCCTTCATGATCCTCAACACCTCAATTTGGAGATCTAGGACGAATAAAAAGGCTCACAGACTTATATGCAGGACAGCGGAGGAGGATTATAAATTACACCCGCCTCAACTCTCTCTCTCCGTATCCAATTTCTCAAAACTAGACACGCCACATTATCATGCTCTCAGCCAGGTCGGAAGTGGCCACAGAGCGGCTCCCTGAAACAACATGAGAGCAATGGTGTTTGCTAATTCTTCCAATCCAAGTTAGAGATTTCTTAGAGCAAGCTTCCGAAAACAAAAAATGGGATTTGAGAGCAATGCAACTATCAGAAGAAGTCAAGAAGGGAAAAAACTCCCATCCGACTCCTCCGCTCCACCTACAATACTCACGATTGCCTCGGCAGCCGTGGGACCCGAACCATGAGGTGCAGACGCTCGACTCTCATCTTTCAGGAGAGAATCGAGGATGGGTGGAGATTATCACAGTGAATGCATTCAGCTCCCTCGCAGAACACGCTCCTTGCAAATGCTTGAGTCTCATCACTATAAGAAAGAGCTTCCTTTTGCAAATGCATTGCCATGAGTGCCTCCGACTCCCTTGAGAGACAAAAGTGCTCAGTGCAAACGCTAGATTTATCCCTCAAGAGAGAATCAGGCAAGAACAAAAGCTTGAATGCATCACAATGAGCACATCCATCCAACAGATTCTCATCTTAACAAAACGGCTCCGGCACATTAAAGAGAGTTCAATTTGGTGCCTGCACACTGTTCATTTCAGCTGAATATTTATTGTGTTTATCTTTAATATTTTTTTTACTTTATTTTAGTTAGGCTGGTAGTTGTTGTTGTGGAATAAATTGGAATTGAGAATTGTGAAACGCCATAGGTATCTAAAATGTTGGTGATCACAATACAAGGTTACATGGGTAAAAAACAATGAAAACAATAACTATTGTATTTTATTTATTTATTTTTGTGTCAGGACAAGTTTGGCAGGGTAAGGAAACTTGTGAACCACTAGAAAATAGAAAAAAAATGATTAGCGTTGAGCCCAGATGTTTCTGTAAACACTATTGCAGTAGTTATAAATATCAGGTTGTCACTTTATTTGCTGATTCTTAGACTTTAGACTTTATTTGTCCCCATAGGGCAATTGGTTTTGCAGCAAGATAAACACAGGACAGTCACAGATGCACAAATACAAGACAAAAACAGGCCCTGGATATAAAACAGAGTATTGAGAAAAATAAATGTGACCAATAAAACCATTGTTAACCATCTGAAAATTCATAATAAAGCAACATTTCCATAACCATCCCTGTTTCAGCAGCAACATCATCAAAAACAAGCAATACTATACATATCATAATAATAATAACCCCATCACTATTTAATAGTTATAGTCTGTCTACTCCTCCGGGCAGAATTAATGAACAAGATTCTGAGGTCAAGAACGCATTTCATATTAGATAAAGGTTTATTTAACATCTAATAGTTCTCACTCTGAAACACCACTGTACCCTGTTCATGGAGAGTGTCATCTTTACAGTAAGATCTGTGAGCTGCACTTGATGATAAATATCACTCAAATAATGACTCAAATGACTCTTTTTTTTGTACAGAAGAAATTACAGCACCTGACTCAGAGCTAAATTTCCAGGTTAGGTACTCACTAATGTGGCCCAGGCCAAAACTTTTGAATGGACCAATGTTCCTGAAATGCTTACTAATTGTCATTAATTAACATTCCCTAATGTGTGTCTCTGCGCTGGGGTTTCTCTCTGTCTTCTGCTGTGGTTTTAATCATCAAATTCACACGTGAAATGACTTCCTGTGGTCTGTGCGACAACAGAGCGGTTTCAGAGTAGCACTTTCGGTTTCAGTCAGTCAAAAGAGCTTCGCTTGACCTTCAAGGAAAAGTTCAGCTAGAACTGAAAATGCATTTAGTCATTTACAGTACTCACCCAAATGAATATGACTCTTTCTTTCTTCTAAGAATATCCAGGTGTCCAGGACTCTACTGTTCATTTGATAAAAGCAAATGGGTCTGGATTTGTCAAGCTCAAAATCACAAAAAAAAGCTTCATAAATTATTATGAAAAGTTACTTTACTTCAATTTTGTTCTGATTTTAGAGGCCTTTTCCACAAAGTACAGTGGCCTATGAAAATGTAAATATTATTATAAAAAAATTTTTTGTGTGTGATAATGAAATGAAAACTGAAATGAAACATACCAAAAAAAAAGTTTTTGTCCAGGCTGACATATAAAGAAATTATTAACACTTGCAAAAACAAGAGAGAACCAATGACATATTGGTAACACATTACAATAAGGTTTATTAGTTAATATTAGTTAACTACCTTAGTTAACATGAATTAAGAATGAAAAATGCTCCTACAGCAGTTATTTATCTTAGTTATTTCAACATTTACTAATATGGTAAATGGACTGCATTTATATAGCGCTTTCACAGACCCAATGGCCACCAAAGCGCTTTACATATTTCCTCACATTCACCCATTCATACACCAACGGCGGTGTCAGCCATACAAGGCGCCATCTAGCTCGTCGGGAGCATCTGGGGTTAGGTGTCACACACACACACACGCACACACCTAGGGTTAGGTGTCTCATACACACACAGCTGGGGTTAGGTGTCTTGCTCATGGACACCTCGACACTTGGTCAGGTGGAACCGGGGATTGAACCACTGAGCCACTGCCGCCCCCAATATAATACATTATCTAAATCATAGGTTCACCACCTGGTCCCGGAAGGGAGTGGTAAGAACCTTGGGCACGTATCCGGGCCGTGGTCTCAGGATAACTAAAGAGTTAGCCGGGCTGAAACAGAGCTGAAACATGACAATCTGGGGCTCAGGTCAGGAAGCAGACAGACTGGCTAAACCGACCGTCTGCTAGCGGCCTCACGTCACCAAGGTCAGATAAATCCCATCACATAGAGCCTCTTTCACCTAGATATCATCATATAGAGACTGTGTCTGTTCCCCGAATTTGGAAATCCAAAAAACTTCCAAACCCATCTAAGGATAAAAATTTAATTGTTCAATGAATAAAAAACAGATATAATACAAATGAACAAATGATAAAGCTCAGGTTGCTGAATATTCGATCCCTTTTTTCAAAAGCACTTATTGTTAATGATATGATTTCAGATTATAATCTAGATGTGCTGTGTTTGACAGAAACCTGGCTAAAACCAAACGATTATATTACTTTAAATGAGTCAACCCCACAAGATTACAGTTATAAACATGAACCTCGTCTGAAAGGCAAAGGGGGAGGTGTTGCTGTAATTTATAGTCATATTTTCAGAATTATTAAGAAGTCTAGTTTCAAATATAATTATTGTTGGTGCTTAATGTAACAATATCTAGTGTAAATGATAAATCACATTTGAGATTTGTGCAGGCTACTGTGTACAGGCCACCAGGGCACCAGACAGACTTTATCAAAGAATTTGCTGACTTTCTATCAGAATTAGTATTGGCTGCAGATAAAGTACTAATTGTTGGTGATTTTAATATACATGTAGATAACGCAAAAGATGCATTGGGATTGGCATTTAAAGACATTGTAAACTCAATTGGAGTTAGACAACACGTGTCGGGACCTACTCATTGTCGTAATCATACTCTAGATCTAATATTATCACATGGAATAGATGTTGATGCCGTTGAAATTCTGCAGCAGAGCGATGACATCTCAGATCATTATCTAGTCTCATGTAAACTTCATTTAGCCAAGGCTGCAAAGCCGACTCCATGTTACAAATATGGGTGACACTTAACTTGAAGGGGTGTGCATAAGACTGATATGACACCTTCATAATCATGACATGTTTATGACAACTGTCATTAAGTGTCATTCGCTCAATTATGACATTTTTAATGCAAATATGACATTTTTGAGATGTCTTTGTTATAACAACTTGATATAAACCAATACATCATAACCTGTCAGTGTCTTTGTCATGACAACTTGACATTACCAAGACAACATAAATTGTCATAAATTAGTAGCAGGTTAATTTTCAAACTTAAGAAAGCACTCAGCTTTATGGGTTAACATTACATTAAACTGTCATGTGGTTGGTTTTGACATTGGCTGTCGTGAGGCCATAACCCATCCAGATCACTAAAGGTGATGATGCACAGGGCAACTTTTTGAGCAATGTTGCTGAGCAATCTTGCCGAGCGATGGTTGCTTGGGCACTTTCCCATTAAAAATGGGCAATACATTTCTATCTGGATAATTTAGATCGGTCGTGGGCCCTGTGTCTCATCTGGTTGCCCATTGACGGCAACATTGCTCAAAAAGTTGCCCTGTGTATCATCACCTTTAGATTAAGGGATCAGCATCTCTTGTCCATCCCACGATCTCGCTTAAAATGCAGGGGTGATCGAGCTTTTGCAATGGTCGGCCCTAAGCTGTGGATCGACCTACCACTACATGTTAAAACAGCTTCCACGTTAGCTGAATTTAAATCCTTACTAAATACACATTTTTTCTCTTGTGCTTTTAAGCTACCGTAACTTTTATGTTTCTTGATTTTTTTTTCTCTTACTTTCCTGTGCAGCACTTTGGCCAATGTGCTCTATAAATAAAATTTGATTTGATACATGTTTTTAATCAGACAGAAACGTCTCTGGTTACTTGCGTAACCTATGTTCTCTGAATAGGGAACGAGACGCTGCGGAAAGCGCAGTGGGATATTCTCTGAATGTGCCGATTGTCTGAAGCCTTATAGAATCACGCCAATTCATTGGCTGATGGCGTCCGCGCGATATGGCTCCGCCCCGACGCTCTTACGTCGCATCATTACATATTCGCGCGCGCGCCATCTGCTCCTCAGATTTCTCTGCCGAAAAGAAACTGTCAGCAGCGCGAGGAGCTTGGCCGCTAACGCAGCGTCTCGTTCCCTATTCAGAGAACATAGGTTACGCAAGTAACCAAAGACGTTCTCTTTCATAGGTTCACTCAACGCTGCGGAAAGCGCAGTGGGAACGGACTACCAAACTCGGCAAGCTAGAGCGCTTTTATAACTGGTAGATAAAAGAGACAACGACCGAAATGAGTTCAAACAAAAAGAACCTGGGAACCCGGGGTCATGTCAAGATCCAAGCTATAGAACCTTACAAAAGTGTGCGGAGAAGACCAGACTGCCGCAACACAAATATCCTCCAAAAGTGCTCCTCTGAAAAGAGCTTGAGAAGATGCTACACTTCTGGTGGAATGTGCTTTAATGCTAAGAGGTGAAGGCAAGCCACGCACCCCGTAAGCCAACGAGATAGCCTCTGTGACCCAGTGAGAAATCCTCTGCTTTGATGCAGCAAGCCCACGGCGGCTAGCACCGAAGCAAACCAGAAGCTGGTTAGATTTCCTCCAATAAGCTTCCTATCTTCCTCAGACGAAAATGGAGGAGGGTGGTAAGCGTTAAGGTTAACTACCTGTGAGCGGAAAGTTGAGGAAAGAACCTTGGGGACATACCCTGGTCTCGGCCTCAAGGAAACTTTGACCAGGCCAGGGGCAAAGTCCAAGCAAGACTCGCTAACAGAAAGAGCTTGTAAGTCTCCCACCCGCTTTAATGAGGACAAAGCTAACAAAAGAGAAACCTTGAGAGTCAGAATCCTATCCGGAGCTGACTCCAAGGGCTCAAAGGGGGCTTTCGTCAAACCCTCTAAGATAACAGAAAGATCCCATGGGGGAACTCTAGGGGAGCGAGCCGGTTTCAGGCGCTTCACCCCACGCATGAAGGCAGAAACTAACCTTAATTTGCCCAGGGGAATCTCATCCGATTCCCTATGCGCTGCAATAGCCGCGACATAAACTCTGAGAGTGGTAGCGGCTGCTCCAGCAGCAAACTTCTCCTGCAGGAATTCCAGTACTGAACCAGCAGGGCAGTTAACTGGGCTCCTATCATGTGCTAAGCACCAAGTCTCAAACACCCTCCATTTGGAAGAATATAATCTCCTTGTAGAAGGGGCTCTAGCACTCGCAATGGTCTCCTGAACGTCAGTTGGGAGACCAGAGCTTAATGCCGACGGCCTCTGATCGGCCAAACATACAGCTTCCACATGTCTGGGCGAGGATGCCATATCCTGCCCTGTAGCTGGGACAGAAGATCTTCCCTGACCGGGATCCTCCAGGGGGAAGATTCCAGTAGAGGAATTAGCTCCCAAAACCATGGCTGAGATGGCCAGAACGGAGCTACCAGGAGGAGGCGGACTCCGCTCTCTCTCACTCTGGCCAAGACCGCCTGGATCAGTTTGATGGGCGGGAAGGCATAGAGTTTCTGCGTTGGCCAAGGGTGAGCGAACGCATCTATCCCCAATGGGGCCGGGGGACTCAGGGAGAACCAAAGTGGGCATTGGGACGACTCTTGAGATGCAAAGAGGTCCACCTCCGCCTCTCCAAAAACCTCCCAGATCAGGGCCATCGTCTGGCGGTTCAACATCCATTCCCCCGATCTGAGTTTCTGTCTCGACAGAAAATCTGCCGCAAGGTTCAGAACCCCTGGGACATGAACCGCTCTTAGAGATAGGAATCTGCTCTGAGACCACAGGAGAAGGTGACGCGCATGCCTGTCTAGGGTGCGCGACCGAGAACCTCCCTGCCGGTTCACATGAGACACCACTGCCATGTTGTCTGTTCTGACAATGACATGGTGACCCTCCAGAAGAGGGAGGAAATGATGCAGAGCCAGAAAAACGGCTCTTAACTCCAGGCAATTTATGTGCCAAGAGAGAGCCTCTCCGGTCCAGACCCCACACGCTGGTCTGCCCTCGAAAACCGCTCCCCAGCCGGTGAGAGAGGCATCCGTCGTAATCATCTGGCGACGAGATACCGCACCCATGCTGACCCCTTTCGGAAGAAAAAGAGGGTCCCGCCAAACTGACAGGGCTCGAAAGCATCTGCGCGATACCTTCAGTAGGCGATGGTTTGACCCGGAGGGTCGAACCCCTGAGAGTTTCACCCACCACATGAAGGGTCTCATGTGGAGTAGGCCCAGCGGTAGCACGGAGGAGGCCGCGGCCATAAGGCCCAGCATCCTGCGGCAGGTGCCCACAGACACATGATGGCCTAGCAAAAAACGAGCCAAGCATGTCATCAGGCTGGAAATCCGTGCAGGGGCCAAGCGGGCCTGCATGAGAACGGAATCCATGTTCACCCCCAAGAAAACGGTGCTTTGAGCCGGAGCAAGAACACTCTTCTCCGAGTTCAACCTCAAACCGAGAGACTGGATATGACTCAGAACGATGTCTCTGTGGTGGGCCACTAGGTTCCTGGACTGGGCTAAAATGAGCCAATCGTCTAGGTAATTTAGAACACGGATGCCCTGGAGCCGCAATGGGGCCAGAGCTGCATCCATGCACTTTGTGAATGTCCTCGGGGCCAGAGATAGGCCGAAGGGAAGGACCCTGTACTGGAACGCCCTTCCTCCAACGGCGAACCTGAGGAACTGCCTGTGTCGCTGTACAACCTGGATGTGAAAATAAGCATCCTTTAGGTCTATCGTCACGAACCAATCCCCTGGCCGAATCTGAGATATGATAGCTTTCAGCGTCAACATTTTGAATTTCCCTTTGTAAAGGGCGAAGTTCAGTCGGCGGAGGTCCAGTATGGGACGCAAACCGCCGCCCTTCTTCGGGACCAGGAAGTAACGGCTGTAAAAGCCCCGCTCGGTTTCCCCTGGAGTAATCTCCTCTATTGCTCCTTTGAGAAGGAGGGAAGAGATTTCCTGCTGAAGTACAGAAGCCTGAGTGGCGCTGTCTACTACAGTAGGAAACACCCCGTTGAAACAGGGGGGATTGCGGCAAAACTGAAGAGTGTAGCCGAACCGAATTGTGCGAAGAACCCAAGACGATACCCCTGGTAAGCGCTCCCACTCTGGAAGGAAATGTGATAGAGGAGGAGGGATGTTGTAATGCAGACGACATACCTGAGTGAGGGTGCCGTGCTGACGCTCCTGGAGTAAAGAGGTTGACTGTGCAGGAGGGCCATCGGCGTCCTGGCACGTGATGGGAGGCATCGATGCTGAGGTCATGGTGACCAGATCCGCTTGCTCCGGAGGAAAACGGAAAGTGCCTCCGAGGATGCGGCCGGTAGTTATAGAGAGTGTGGGGGGTGAGGGGAGAAAGCAGAAAGCGTCTCCTTCCTCCCGCACCAGACTGAGTAGAGAAGGTGAAATATGACCTGCACTTCGAGACACTCTGAGTGGCGAAGGTGACAGGGCAAGGAAAGGAGAGCTGGGAGGTGGGCAGAAACGCTTGTGCGGTCTGACCCAACCTTGAGGAAGCAGAGGAGCTCTCCTTTTTCTGACCGGAAGGTCAGGAACGGCTCTGGGCCGCCGGAGCAGTCGGTTTGTCGGACCGCCTCAACTGGAGGCGCTTGTGAGGCTGTTGACGGGGAAACGGGCGACCGCGGACTCCCCAAACCGTGGTAGGTGGGAGATGCCCTGGTTCGCTTCTTCTGGAAGAGAAATCCGGTCTAAGAGAGGGACGTTCTCTGTGTCGCACCAGGGCGGGAGCAGAAGGTTCCCTAGCCCTCCTGGGCATGAACTGTCTCAACGCGGCCGATTGGGATTTGGAGGAGCGGAATTTCTCAACCACTGTGTTGACCGCCTCACCAAACAACCCCGTTTGAGAAATGGGGGCGTCCAAGAGGAAAACCTTCTCTTTGTCACGGATCTCCGTGAGATTAAGCCACAAGTGGCGCTCCACCGCAACAGAACCAGCCATAGAGCGACCTATAGCGCGTGCGGTATGCTTGGTGGCTCTTAAGGCTAAATCCGTAGCCTTACGAAGCTCCTTGACCGCTTCAGGAGTCACGCCGTCACCCTCGTCCATTTCCTTCAGGACGTCCGCCTGGTAGGCCTGGAGAATGGCCATAGTGTGCAGGGTCATGCCTGCCTGCCCAGCCGCCATGTAGGATTTCCCAATGAGAGAGGAAGTAGTCCTACATGCTTTAGAAGGGAGGAGGGGGCGCGACTTCCAGGACGGCGCAGACGACGGAGCAAGATGGTCGGCTAAAGTTTCCTCAATCGCCGGAATGGCGGAATAGCCCTGTTCCACAGAGCCTACCAGGTTGGTGAAATCAGCAGCAGCCGCATTAGTGAGGCGCGAAGAGAAAGGCTGCTTCCAGGATCTGGAGATCTCATGATGCAGATCACTGAAAAATGGCAGCTTCCTCCGTTGAGGCCTAGAATTAGGGCCACTGAGAAGCCTTTCGTCGAGTTTCAACGACTGAGACTCACGTGGCTCGTCGGGCCAATCAATAGTGAGCTTCTCCGTAGCGCGCGAAAGCACGTCAACGAGCTCCGCATAGGCCGCAGTAGGCCGCGCTTCCTGGCCGCTCGGCGGGATAACCTCGTCGGCGAGAGTAGGCCCGAAATCCTCGGAGTCGGAAGCCTCGGTAAAAAGTATATCCTCCAGCCCGAAAGAAACCGCGTCGCGTGCTCCCGGGCTGGGGCGCAAATAATCGTGTGAAAATTCGACTGGCATGCCTCGCGCGTGCCGAGGGGAGGGAGGGAGAGAAAGAGCGGGGCTCGTCTGCTCGAACTCCACATCCACAAGCTCTACATCCGAACCCCATGTCGCGGATCCTCGAGAGGCCTCGGGAGCGCGACAGGGGGAGACGAATAATTCCCTCTCAAAGACCGCGAGCCGCGATTTGAGGGTTTAGAGCAACAAATTTTCACAGAATTTGCATTTAGACGATCCTATAACTGCCTCACGTGCATGTGAAAAACCCAAACACTTAACGCACTTACTGTGTGGGTCGTCGTTAGCGATGTAACGAGCACATGGCGGAGTACAGCGTCTGTAATCCATGGCAACTTCACCGTAAGGAGAAACAGAGTTCCGCTTGAACAGTCGCAGAAGCGCCGAGAATAATCCAGATGTATTTGTAGCTCAGAAAAATCACGAGCGAAGGGCAACGTGACCGCTTCGCTCTGAAGGTAGAGAAATCTGAGGAGCAGATGGCGCGCGCGCGAATATGTAATGATGCGACGTAAGAGCGTCGGGGCGGAGCCATATCGCGCGGACGCCATCAGCCAATGAATTGGCGTGATTCTATAAGGCTTCAGACAATCGGCACATTCAGAGAATATCCCACTGCGCTTTCCGCAGCGTTGAGTGAACCTATGAAAGAGAACTAAATATTGATTACAACAATATTTAAAACATTAAATAAAACTGCATTGCACAAACTAAGGGGAAATCCTAATGTCAAGTCAGCTTTATTTCTATAACGATTGTTTCAAAGCAGCTTTACAGTGATAAACAGGAAAATAGTGTTATTGTTGAAAAATGAGCTATAAGCACCTCTACGACGACAATATACAATGCAGTTAAATGTTGATTCAGTTCAGTTCAATAACAGTTACCAATGTTTTTAGCAAGAATCATAGTACGGCAGTTGTATTTGTTTGGTTTCGTCAAAATGTCACCGATCTTGTTGCAGTTGAGTATCTATCGCCGTATGAAAAGACTCAGAGGTTCTCCTTAATCTGCTGTCATTGCTGCAGGACATCAGGAGGGCCGTTCGGCGGGCGAACAACTGTAAGAACAACAAGAGGTATATTCATGTAGACAAGCCACCCACTTGCATGCTGGAGGAGAACAGAAAGTACCGTCTGATCAGCGAGCCCATGGGTCACATCACACCCGAGGTAAGGGTAAGGGTAAGCCGGTGATCCCAGCACACTCCGCAGCGCAGGCTTTGAGGAGATCCTGTGTGTGTGTGTGTGTGTGTGCAGGACATGCTCTTCACGCCTGTCATCGTGGAGGTGAAGGGATACTTTGAGGTCTTCTTTGAGGAGAGTCCTCCTTTCAAACTGTCCTTGACAGACGCGGACTTGGGACATACTGTGTGGACCGCGACCATCAGAGAGGGTACGGCTTCATGAACACACAAACACCAGTGGCTCATTTCACACAGACGGAGACATTGCTGCCAAAATGTCTTTTTTTAATAACTTTATTCAAGATGTTACTCCTGAACTTACAAGAACTCATATTTTCCCACCTCAAGCCTGAAGTACCAGGACAAACCTCCCCAATACTCAACATTAAGTTAATTTTACGTGTTAAACTCTCAGCCAATCTTTACATTATTACCCCCTATAACAGTAAGTTTAGAATGAGTACCCAAAATCGGGTCGTATCACTCAGTGCCTTATAATAAATCCATCGCAAAAATGTCTGATAACAGCCTCAACATATGATGTTACGGCCAATGTAATCCTAATGGCATACTGCTAAAGACTTACTTCTGTCAACCACGTAGTCAAAAGCATCATCATGTACAAGGACAAATTATGTATTTGCTCAGAATAAAAGTGTTGTATTATACAGTAAACCTTTAAGTCAAATAATGTGACTGAATTCAACATCCTGTTAATCTATAAAAGTAAGTCGTGGAGACAGTTTCCTGAGAATGACCCTTGACCCCTGTATGTGTGTGTACCTGTGATTGTAAAGAAGAATAAGTCTTATATTAAATCTTTTACAGGAGACTGTGTACATCAACTAGACGAAAACCCCCAAAAAACAACGAAAGGTATGGCGTGGATATCCAGCAGGGATGACGTATGTGTTAGCACTTCCGGTTCCATCGTCCTGAAGTCAGTGGGTTATTGGTTAAATCCTTAAAATAGGTCTGTGGGAAACACAGCTAAACAGGAAAACTCATCTACTTACTACCGCTTCTACGGCCTTGTTGTGTTCATATTTGCACTCTTTCAAACTCTTCTAACTCAGACTTTCAGGGATAAAATATAAAGACTGAAAGAGTTGTTGAAGCTTAACTTATTGACGGAGATTGGCTTTCCGTGTTTCACTGTTATATGGTAGGGGGCGCTAACTATTACACATATTCTGAAAAAGTACAGAATCTCCTGATCATGGGCAAAGAAAATGTAAAAACAAGTGATATCATATGTAAGCATATGCATGTGTAAAATAACGTAATCATTAACATTAAACAGCATATAAATGAATGTTACTGAATGAAATGTCAACCCAGGACTGAAGCTTTGAGGTGTTGATGGACTCGATCTACTCTATCTGTGTTTTTATCATCTCTGAATCCAGATGTAGTCTTTGAATAAAAATAAAACATGATTTTTTCTTTTTGAAACTTTCCCACAAGTGTTGATAAAAAAGGGATCCATGAAGCTAGAAAAAAAACTATTTTATTTGTTTGTTTAAAAGCAGAGGCTCTGTTCTTCTGATGTTCAGATATTCATACAACAAAATATTCTGGGCCAAGAACATTTTGTGAAAATAGTCAAAAGCACTGGCGGTGGCTGACAACTTTCTTTTTTTTTGAATTGCTGGTGGGGAAAGAGTTGTTGGGAAATATTCGGTCAGTATTTCGTGTTCTCGCCCTCTACAGGCAGGAAGAGACCAATCAGCACGTCAGAGGAAGATCTCTGCAACAAGCCCAATAAGAAAGCTCGTGGCATCGATGAGTCCGGTAGGTTGGTGACAGACACGACTCTCCTCACAGTGTCAGTCCTGCTGTGTGTTGACTGGCGCTCCGCTGTGTGTCCAGACTGTGCCGGGACGGCCCTGGCCCCGGGCCTGACGGACCAGCAGCTGATGCAGGTGGCCAAGCGCATGGGCAAGGAGTGGAAGATCGTGGCCATCTGCTACCTGGGCCTCAGCAAGCAGGACCTGGAGGAGATGGAGTCCGCGGAGGAGGACGTGACCATGCTGAAGTTCACCATGCTGGAGCGCTGGAGGAGACGGCAACCCAAGGGGAACGCGGGGATTCAGGAACTACACAAGTGTCTGAAGGACAACGACGACGTGCCTAACGAGGTCATCGCTGTGCTGGACGGTGGGTGACGTGATGGTCTGTGTTTCAGTGTGGCCCAGATCCGGCCCGGATCTGGGCCGACACTATGTTGCTCTTTGGGCGGATGGTCGGGGCAACAGGCAGTGTTAATCATCCTTCCCTCGGGTCATTTTGACCTAGAAATTGTTTTTGAAAAATGTAAAAAATTGAGTGTTCATTGGAGGGGTCCAAGACCCCATGACTTTTATCGCACTTGAACCACGAATACACAAAACATTTTTTAATGCATTCGAAGAGCTTTGTGGTTGAAATTTTTAAAAGTTTCAAACCTTTCCCTCTCGGGTCATTTTGACCCCCATAGGAATCAATGGAATGTGAGGAATGCTTCAGTACACATAGAAAAACCTAAAAATGCTAAAACTTTACTAAAAAATGATTTTGTAATGTCTACATGTGTATATGAATGCATACTGAAGTGAAATGACTTTAGGACCCAACAGAACAGCTCATATAGAGCTATAAGGCCATCTAGTGGAAAGAGTCATGAAATATCATCTTATATTATTGTTTTCCCACAAGAGGTCGGCAAAGACACCCAATTTAAGATTTTTTGAGCTGAATTAAATAAGGTAAATAAAATGAGGTAAATAAAATAAAAAAGAACAAAAAATCTCCCAAAAAATTCCATTAAAAAATGTAAAAAATATTATCAAAATGAAATAAAATAAGCTTTCTGGGGGAAAAAATGAAGTATAATTGTAGGGCTTCGGGTCATTTTGACCCGCGAGGGAAGGATTCGTTACAGGACCGAGGGAAGGATGAGGGTTAAGGGTTTTGAGGCGTCTTTTTCCATATTCATATCACATTCACCAGCAGATAAAAATAGCCCAGGGATGCAGAAGAGCGTTCTGCTGGCCGTGTGCGGGAATCAAAGCCACTTCTTCAAATGTGGCGTTCAGTCATGTGATGGCTGGTGTTTTAGTAATCGCTATTCCTGTTTAAGGCAAGACACCACTAGCAAAAACATAGTTTTTTTAGGCACTGGACAATTTTGAGATTTTAGGCTTCTGTAACATGTCTTCTTTCGTATTTGTGGAAAGAAAACATCCAAACCATATTTAAGTGTTTATTTCATTGCAATTTATCTATTTATTTTTTTGTCTGTAGATTTAAATTACAATACAGACGCTGAGTTTCTAAGGTTAACATTAGGTAATGTATTAACTAACATGAACTAACCATGAGCAATACATTTGTTACTGTATTTATTAATCTTTGTTAATGTTAGTTAATACAAATACAGCTGTTCATTGTTTGTTCATGTTAGTTCACAGTGCATTAACTAATGTTAAAATATACAACCTTTGATTTTAATAATGTATTAGTAAATGTTGAAATTAATATTAAATAATAATACATTCATATTTATTAAGATAAATAAATGCTAAAGAAGTATTGGTTATTCTTAGTTCATGTTAACTAATGTAGTTAACTAATGTTAACTAATGAACCTTACTGTAAAGTGTTACACTTTTTTTCACAAAAACACTTACACACACCAAACTTTACAGATTTATTCCTAGCTATATTCTGAAGGTTTTATTCCAAAAATCATGGTGGAAATGTACTGTATTTTGTTTCTGACTGTTAACAGTATTTTCTGATGTATGGAGGGATAAAAAAGAGAACTGAAAAATCCCCCCCTTTAACTCCTCACATGTCAACAAATCAAACAAAAATTTGACTTTATCTAGTGTTCAGATTTCTGTTCTGGAAATGTGTCTAAATTAGTGCATATTTAATTAGAAATGACCTCATTTGTATATTTTCAACATTTCAGTAAACTTGTAATACAAATAGTGTTAATGTACTGTGATGAATCAACTGGGGAAGTATTTGACCTTACTCACGGTGTTGTCTTGCCTGAAACACATTCCTGCTTCTTCTGTGCCACTTAAAAACACTTTAATGTCTTTGTAAAGTTTATGAGTTTATAGCGATGATTTGAAAAGCTTCTGTATAACCTTTGTATAAAAGTCAGGAAAACTACACTGTAAACCCTAACGCTCAAAATAATTAATTGGTTTGAGTAGGGCAAACTTAAATTAATCAAATTAGTTCAATCAAATGAACCGTAATGAGTTTTTAGAAGTTTCTCTTTCTTTTGAGTCCACAGAACTGACACATTTTAAGTAATCTGAATTGTTTAATTGTTTTGAGTTTCATGAACTTGTTTATTTTAATGTAGACAAACTTGCATTTAAACTGAAACTGGACTGGGATTCAGTTGACCATCACGGTGACGAGTGGAGCATGAGCTTTGTTTAAGAACAGATATGTGGTCAATGTTTCAGTTCAGCCTGGCAGGTGCAGGTAGATAGCAGGAACGCATTCAAATGACAATAATAAGAACACTCTACCGCACACGGTTGACTTTACTCATTTATTTTATTCAAAACGAACAACGCTTCGCTTAATTATATTATTTTGATCTGCCTTTAATTCATTAAGGGCCTTTCGTTCTGACAAACTGATGTTATGTTTAATGACCTTATTTAATTTAACAGCAGCTTCAATATCTCTCTCAGATGGAGAGGGCTACTCAGAAGCATAGAGGAGAGCTATTACATCCTCGCACTAGACAACATGAACAAGAAAAGACAATGACTTTTGTGTCGGAATACTCTACTGCTTCGAGACAGGTTAAAAAGATCATAAATAGACACTGGAGAGTCCTGGAATGTGACTCAAATCTTAATCATTTGTCTTCTTCAAATCTTAATCATTGGTTTCTGTTTTAAAAGAAGCAGAAACATTTGAGACATGGTGGTCAGTTCTGTGTACCAGGAACCCACACAGACAAGCTGGCTTTCTCAACAAGTCTCTGGGAACTATAGATGTGGGAGATGTGCTCATTGCGCCAACACTATAGACACTAAAACATTCAGTCACGCACATTCCGGACGAAGATATAATATCAACAAATTTATAAATTGTCTATGGACCCATGTCATTTATGTGCTGAAATGCCCTTGTGGTCTTATGTATGTTGGACAAACTAAACGTGACCTTAAGCTGAGCATCGCAGAACGTAATGCTGCTATCAGAAACTATAACCTTGACTATGCCATTGCTAAACATTCTACAGAGAAGAGCCATAGTTCCCTTTCGTAGTCACTCCGAGTTACGTCGAATGACGACGAATGGGTTTCGCTTAGAAAGCCTATCAACTTCGAGTATTACAAAACGAGCCAATGGCAAAGAAATGCCATGGGTCTGTGGATTTTGCATAGCGTGACTCCGCCCAACCTCGTGGGTATAAAGGAAGAACGCTGGCAATATGCAGATATGTTTTTGCTTCGGAGCCAAGAAGTTCTCTTCACTCCTGCACCCTATTCTCTGACTATCTTTATCTATTCTAGACGAGCAGCTTCCAGTCAGTGTTGGTGTGATGCTGTGTTCCAGCGAGTTTCACATTCCTGCCTACTGAACCCTGGACGCTTCAGCACTGCTCCGAGCTTTTCTCTCACAAAAAGAGCGTGCACGTGGCACGTCTTTCTAAAAACGATCTGCCCGTGTATTTCTGAGTGCGGTATTCTGATAGATTCAGCTGATGGGCACGAGCTCTGTTTTGACGTGTTTGGGCTTCGATCACGCTCAGACAGCATTCGTGGATGCGTCACGTTCTCCCACCGTGAACATGACCATCACAATTTAACGGTCGAGAGTCGATGAGCTCAATAGAGC
This sequence comes from Rhinichthys klamathensis goyatoka, assembly GCF_029890125.1. Classification (NCBI taxonomy): domain Eukaryota; kingdom Metazoa; phylum Chordata; class Actinopteri; order Cypriniformes; family Leuciscidae; genus Rhinichthys; species Rhinichthys klamathensis. The sequence continues at coordinate 1,153,650 of NW_026606788.1, read as the reverse complement.
AAGAGTCCCCTTATCCACTCCCCGATCTATTTTCTCCACGCGAGAGAATACTTTGGCCGGTGGCCAGGGTGACCTAAGATGGCAGATCTGGAACTAAACTGACGAAATGCCCTCGGTCCACACCCCGTCTTTCACATTGCAACCCGTGCCGTTCCGATTGAGTTCGCTGACCAGAGGACGCCGGCGGGCCCAGCGGCTCATTCGGTTCCCCGGCTGACGAAATCATGTATATCGCCGCATCACAAGGTGAGCTGGAGTCCTCTGGAGATGAGGGCTCGTCTGTGCTGCCACCCTCGGGTGTGCCAGGGAGTGCCCGTGCCATAACGAGTCTGATCCAGAGTTGACAGCTATGCTTTCCGGGGCCGCCGCGAGTATCGGGCTTGTGTGGAACCATCCGCCATGTCCCGAGCACTTAAGGCTGATGATTGGTTTTTGGGGGAGGCAAACCCAAATCCTTTCTACCTGGACGTGCATGAAGAGGTTATGAGATTGTGGGAGTCTCCTCCTCCGGTGGCAAAGACCTATAGAGCTGCGGGGCAGGCTGCCGCCTCACTGCATGTTATTGCCATCCTTCAGGGTGCTCAATGACATGCACGAGGGTAGGGCTGATTCAGGGCTCATCCAAGAGCTGCCTGCTGCCACCGACCTCGCTCTACGAGCGACGAAGGTGACCGCACACTCCCTGGGTCAGGTGATGTCCACATGCGTGGTCAGACTTATCTGGCTTAACTTGGTTGATATGTGCAAGGATGAGCGAACCCGCTTCCTCAACTCGCCCATATCCCAGGCTGGCCTCTTCGGCGGCACAGTCAAGGACTCTGCCCAACAGTTGCAGACTGAGGCTACCAAACATGTTCTGACCCCGCGGCCAACTGCTGCCACCCAGCCGCCGGCTCAGACGCCTCAGTCCGCTTGCCGCCAAACGCGCTCTCCTGCGACTTCTGCCCCCTCCCGCCCGGCCCCAGCAGCACCGGGCCACGACGTGGAGGTGGTCGCAGGAAGCTCAGAGGTGGGTTGCAGTTCTTTCAGGGAGTGGTTGCAGGGCCACTCCTTCCCCCGGTGGAGGGCCGGGGGAGAACCTCTTCTCCAAAGAACTGACATCCCATCTCTGAGCCCCCAGAGGGCGCGGATGGCAGTGCGCGTCGCTTACGAGCCTCGCCACTCTCGTCCCCCTCTGTCGCCAGACCCCTGACATAGCAGGCCCCCGTGGAACGCTGGTCATTCCCTGGCCTTCCTCTGTCAGGATGCGGCATATGACCGTGCCCCCACATCTGGACGCTCCGCCTCCCGCGTCTGGGCCGGTCATTCCACCTCGCTGCCCCATCGTGGGTACGTCTGTGGTTCACATGACCCCGCTGGTTCAGTTTTGGAGGTTCCAATCTGTCCCGCTGGCTCACGAGAATCATCAGGCTCGGCTTTGCGATTCAGTTTGCACGGTCTCCTCCCCGCTCCGGGGAATCCGCTATACCGTGGTGGGTGGCAATGCCCCTGTCATGCGTACGGAGGTCGTCACCCTACTGGCGAAGGGTACGATTGAGACCACCCCTCCAGCCGAAATGAAGTCCGGTTTCTTCAGCCCCGACCTCATTGCACCCAAGAAAACCGGTGGGTTCGACCAATCCAGGACCTGCGCGTCTTGAACCGTTCCCTTCTAAAAGATGCTCACAGCCAAACGCATTTTCGAATGTGTGCGGCCACAGGATTGGTTTGCAGTGATCGACCTGAAGGACGCCTACTTTCATGTCTCCTTTCTTCCTCGACACAGACCGTTTTCTCTGTTTGTTTTCGAGAGGCGGACATACAAGTACGCGTTTTGTGCAAAAAATGTTTTGCTCTTGTTGGGCTTTTGATGATGATAATTATGTATATATTGTGTTGATTTATTTGAGGATGTGAACTATATTTTCTTAACTGGGTATTTATGGGAATGTGTTCGATATTGGCATTTAAAATATTATGACTTTTAAGAACAACTGATCATGTGACTCGAGGTAATTAAGAGACACCTGAGAGCTCAGACCACAACTGAGCGAACCTGAGGATGCTATATGCCAAATAAACGAGTAAAGTCAACAGTGTGCTGTAGAGTGTTCTTATTATTGTCATATGTTAAATGTTTGTCATACTTATTCAGCAATTGTTATGCTATGTTAATGCTATCAAAGCATTGTTTCCAATTAGCAAGTTAGCATTTACTGAATTAGCTAGTTCAAGTTTGCCAAATCTTCTCAACAAAAAATATTTGTTGAGATTACATGATAATTTTAAGTTAAATGAATGAATTAGCTTACTTAGACATTTGAATTGATCAACTTTTATTTTTCGAGTACAAAACGAGTTTTGCTTGTTACTAACTTATCATGGTTTACAGTGTAGTATTTGTTTTTCCTAATGTTTGGATGTGAATGCGTCTCTGTCTCGTGGTTTTCCAGAGATGCTGCAGAATAACTCATGACGTTGGGTCCAGCGGTGTGTATGCTGAGCGTCTGTGGATCTGTGTGAGGAACATCACTGAAGCTCTGTTGGAGAGCGGTGGAGACGACGGCCCGTCACACTGAGATCTGGTGCTGACCTGAGATCTGTGTGAACCTGACGCTCTCATTGTTTTATATGTAGCTCTTTAGTTCTGACAGTTGTATATATTTTTTTAGAAGTTGTACATATTTAAACGTGTCTTCCAAAGGAAGTAGAACTCAAAGTTTGTCTTTGTTGAATTATGAACTGTGATGGTCTGCATTAGTTTCTCAGGTGCAGATGTTATGGACCGATAATGTTGCTGATATCATGATATTCATGCAGAACACACACTTGAACATATGAATATTTCAGCAAACAGGCTCCTTAGGTTTCTCTGTGGTATGAAATGTGTGTGGTTAAATCCGCACCTGTCACACTTTCTCAGGGGAATCGCTTTATTTTGGTGGCGTTTCATTTACCTAGGGTGACCTTTTCTTCTTTAGATGAATAAATCATGAAATGATTGAAAACACTAACAGGGGTTTGGTTGTTCATTTAGGAGCTAAACAGTTATAACTTTTATCTTTTTCTTGTGCCACTCTGAAAATATATGGGGCATTTACAGCTTTCTGTGTATTCTTGACTTGAATAACAGTGTTTCAGTCTAGTTTTGATCTACCCCATCCAAAGTCATTTTTACTGTTCAGTTTCAGTCAACGCTCTTAATCTGTCTCTAAAGTCTTTAATCTGAACATTTCCCCCAAAAAATCAATCTCTTCAAGACTTCCTTTACTTGTTTTTAGATATCATGCACACAAACACAAAAAAGACATTTTTTGTTACACAAATATTTTAATAAATAGTTAATAAATAATGTATTACATGAATGTCAATAAATAATTTATCAAAACAAATAAATAGATTCAATAATGAACATAAATATTCAGCATGGAGATGTGAGTATGTCATCTAGCTTATAAATATGAGTGTCATGCAGTGGTTTCCGGTGTGATTGGTCATGTGAAGGCTGTAGTGAGCGACATCACTTCCTGTGGTCTCCAGAGCCGATGTATGCGAGCGCTCTGTTCATGGTGATGGCCCGCACGTGGAAGCCCTTCAGTGTTTTACACAGGGTCACGCGGTCATCGAAGGACGGCTCGCTCCACACGCGCCACTGCGAACAGAGAGAAAGAGCGGATGAATGGAGGAAGGAGTGTGTACAGGGCTTCACATTAACATACATACATGTATTATATATAAAAGTCTAGAAGGAGTGACTGCGTTACACGTCACTTTGGCAGGTTGACTTTTATATATAATACATTTTTCAATTGTAGTTTTTTAAAAAGGCATCTGAAGTAATAAACTAAATGCAATGTAGTTTGTCAAAAATAATGATTTTTTGATGCAGAAATATCTGAAACGCTTCCAATACTCATTTTCCACAGAATAGATAGACATCTCTCTCTTATCTCTCCGACAGCGAGTGACACACAAACCCGCCTCCATTCACTCACTCGTTTCATTTGCTCCGGATGAATATTGTTCGTGTTATAGGGCTTGATTTTCAGCGTGGGATTGTGGGTACTGTGCAGAATTTTACTTATAATAGTAATAAATCATAATTTTACCCAAAGCGCGGCACACAAAGCCTCCTCTCAGTACTCAATTCAGTTGAATTCGCTGCTTATTGCGCTTAAACAGTCAAATACACACAAAATTGTGTCGAAATGCCGGTCTTGGCGAGGATTCACGTGAACACAGTCAGTTATGTTGTTTAAGTGAAAATAAACAGTTGAGAAAGAAAACGTGTAACAGTGTATTGGATCCGTGCATTCAGCCTAATATTCCTGCTGCCATATTATGAGATCATTAAAAAAAGATCTATATGGCAGTTTTTCCCTATGGCATTGCTGTCCAGTGAGAATGCTGAGTGTACTAGTGACTGGAAAAGCACTCGCCACAGTGACTGGTGAGGAAACCAGTAAAGAGGACAAGAGACACTCACCTGAGGAAGCTCTCCAGCAGCGGCAGCTCTGTCTGCTGTCAAGCACTTCAAAACAAGCAGAATTATGCCTTATTAGAGTCTTCATCACACACAGATGACAAACCTTTTTACCCTTCAACATATAAACTCTAAATTGAAACGTCAGGTGTGTTTGGACTGGAAAACTAGCTTGCTAACCAAACGTCCGCCTCGTTCTGCTACTGTTCCTCGAACATCGCATTATTTCACAGTAAATGTTTCAAGCAGTGGCGATTGATCTGAAACATGATTCAGTGTGTTGTTGAGATGGAGATTCTCACCTCCTCGAGGTCAGTGGTGGCCGTCTGGACCGGACTCAGATCACTCGCTGTGGGCTTGTAGGAGTTCAGCAGGAGCTTATAATAGTGCAGATCTCCTCTGATGTTCCTCAAACACTCCTCCTGAGAAGAAAACACCAGCGCGTGAGAGACCCGACTCAAACCGGAACGATCGGATGGGTATTAAACATATTAAACATGTCAGCAGACTCACCTCGTTGAAAGAGGAGGTCCTCTGGCTGGAGCAGGACATGGCCTGAAATCACAAGTGTTTTACAGCATTAATAAATTAGTAAAAGATGAGCAGAACAACACACACACACACACACACACACTATAAGCAGCAATCGCAAGGCCAAGGGAGATGTTTGGTCGTAACAGACCTGGTCAAGTTCAAACACTATGACCAGATTTACTCTTCTTTAATGATGAAGTCTAGCATTAATAACCAGAGGATGCAGTTTTTCATGCGGTGAACCAATAGATTGAACTTTGCCTCCAGAACCTTTGGCTTTTAACTTTCGGCTGAAGTTTACGCTCTTTCTCATGAAGTTGCTGCTGTCACGAGTCTCGTGGAAGACACGTCTCCAGGCCGCTGAGCTCAAAAGTGATCAGCTTAAGCAGAGAGGAAACCTTGATCTGTGAGGAGGGAGTGAGTGTGTGTGTGTGTGTGTGTGTAAGTCCTCACATCATCCGAGGCGCTGGGCTGACAGACAGAGCCGGTCTGAGTGTGAGGAATCATCTGAGCCTCCAGATCAGTGCAGTTAAACCCAGCAAACAGATCCTGATGCTCCATCTTCCCCTCCTGCGCTCAACACACACACGACACATTCACATCACACATCAACACTATTACTGTTCAAAAACAGTTCATATTAAACATGTATGCATGTATTTCTTCTATATATGTCTTCAATCCTGTTTCTTGTAAAATCCCTTGAAAAAGCCAACAACAAAGTGACATCATCCTCTCAGTGACATCATTTTGGAGGGAAACCAGCAAAACAAACATCAGCGTTTTCAACAGAATTGTGGGATGTTTCGTGTCACATGTTTGAGATCAGTCTGATAATATGAGCATGTTTGGAGAGGATCTTCGAGTGGATGTTGTCTGACTGCAGCTGAGTCGAGTTCTAGTGTAGTTCTACTGGTGAAGAGTGGAGCTGACCAGAGCTACAGCACAACACATTACAGTCATACACATCCACATCGGGAACCATATTACACATATATACAGAATAACATTATTTACCAGACACCCACTACACTTTCTAAAGGGCTTTTCTCCACAGAGAACCTTTCAGTTCGTAGAAATAGAACACTTTTCACTGTAAAACCTAACAGTAATATTCACTCAATTAAACTGAGTTCACTGCACTCAAATAATACCGAAACTTCAAGTGTCTTGAATGACTGAAACATAACTCAAACTGAATGAGTTATAGAACATTTCTAGATCCCAGAATGTTAATTGAATAATAATTGTATACACCTGCTGTTAAAAAGCAGAATCACTGAAGGAAAGAGAAACACAAGAAATAAAACGTTTAAGGTCACCATGATGGAGATCAGCGTTTGCTTTAGTTGGGCTCTTGACCCTTGACGTTTGATTATATTATTAGTTGTTTTCGAAACAAAGATTCTACAACATAAGAACTAGCAATGTTATGATTATCAGATAGTATAAAGGATTTTTCAGAACATGTAATTCCTTACCAAAGCTAACACAGATATCAAGATTCAGCATATGAATCTCAACAATGGTGACCATTAAAAGCGATTCTTACTGCAATGCATGCTGGGTACTACCATAATACAAACCTTATCCATGGCTCCCAGCATGCATTGCAGCATGAATTATTTTGTAATGGTCACCATTGTTGAGATTCATATACTGATTATTGATGTCTGTGTAAGTCAGCATGATACCATAGAGGTTTTTAAAATCTGATAGTAACAACACTGGGCCTTACAGCAGAATCACAGTTCTTATATAATGAATAATACAAGTTATATCACCTGTTTAATCAGAGATTATTCTCTAGAAAAGATCAGAGAATCAAGACACCAAATGATGATTCATCATTCCATAAATCATCATCAAAAATAAAATTTTCTTTTGGCTTTTGTGCCATAACAAATGTGTTATATAAACACTCAGTTACAGCAGGCAGAGGAAAACCTGGTGTTATAAAGTCAAGGGTCAAGAGCCCAACTAAAGCAAACACTGACCACTATCATGGTGTCTTTAAATTAAACTCAATAAATCATCTTCATCTAAACCTCTGTTCATTCACAATAACACCTTCTGTAGACGCATGATAAAAGTCAAACTGGTTAGTAATAAGTGAAGCTGGTAATGCTGTTTGTGGAGTTGTTCAATCCTCCTCTGCTGAGATCTTGAGAGATTTAAACATATTTTATCTTCAGTTGATTAAATCTAATGTTGTGGTTGGAAGTCAGTTGTAGTTCTTGTGTTTCTCTTTCTTTCAGTGATGTTAACAGCAGGTGTTCATCATTAATGCTCAACAATCACTTAATTTCTTGACTGCAATATCTACTTTTAGTGAACTCAACTGAAATAAGTTCAGAGTACTCATAGCTATTGTTTTTTATAAACTTAAATGAATTGAGGCAATCGGTTTCCTCAAATGAAATGAGTTAGCTTAACTTGTTGGGTTTTACAGTGTACTGAAAGCCCTTATAATGCATTATACAAGTATTTTAATGCAGTAATTCTGCCTAGTAATTCACCTTATAATGCACTGTATGGTCTTATGAATAATTGTAACCACAGTTATAATACATTATAATTCTTATCTGTTCAATGTACATGCGTTTAGAAAGTATAATGCATTAAAACACATGACAAACAAGCAATTTCAGAATCTGCAAATATTATAATGCATTTGAACTTTGGTTACAATTATTTATGAAAATATATGATGTATTATAATTTATATTAAAAATACCATTATAATGCATTATACATAAGGGCTTTAAGTGGAGTGTTAGCCACTTTGTTTTCTTGGTGAGAAGAATGTTTTAGTGTCCAGACTCCACTGGTGTTCTGCACACATCTCGCTCAGTAACAGTGTTAGATGAACGTACCTTCTCCATGATGTGTGTGAGGCTGGAGAGCAGAGATCTGGCAGAGCTGGCGCACCGACACGAGTGTGTGTTCAGAGGAACCGGAGAACCCAGCGCAAGAGCCACAACTACACACAACACAGCGCCTGCACACACACACACACACACATCATCAGACACGGTCTCACCTCACACAGATGTCAATCACAGAGTCCTCAACACATCACCGTGTCGTCAGGTCAGAGTGTGTGTTCTAGTAAGAGTCTGATGGCTTTATACTCACAGATCTTCATGGTGTGTGTCGTCAGGTCAGAGTGTGTGTTCTAGCAAGAGTGTGATGGCTTTATACTGTACTCACGGATGATGTGGGGAATCCCTCACTGATGCTGTCAACCTCACTGGTGTGCTACACACACACACACACACACACAGAGAGAGAGAGAGAGTTTTTCTTTTGGTTTGTTGTTGTGCTGAAACTGGAATAAACACACACGCACGCATCATCAGTGACCTCAACACACACTGACATTTCACTTCATTCAAAAGTCACAACCACAAATCTCAATTCATCTCATCAATACCTCTATAAGCTGATGAAGATGATCTGTTGTAGTCTTCTCTTCTCACTCTTCATCATACTCTGTACTGTGATGTTTTTCCAGCAATGTGGTGAACTTACAGAATTTCTTTTTGTCGCAATAATGTGTAATAACAGTCATATGCGGCCTCAAATAGAATATGATACATACATTTACTTGATCTGTGGGTGTTGACAAATTTCCAAAGTGAAACACATTCATTTACAAAATGGCAAATAATTAAATCGAGAAAGAAAAGCCACTTCTGAGATGACTAATGCCGTTTCTGGAAATGAGTGTCACTGAAACATGTTTGTGGATGAAAGAAAATGTACAGTAAATCACATCTGAACGGTTCAAAACGTGATGTGAAAGTCAGTGTTTAATCGTGTTCACAGTTAATCCGTAACACTTACAGTGAGGCTCACTTCTTAACATTAGTTAACGCACTGGGAACTAACATGAACAGCTGGATTTGTATTAACTAACATTAACAGATTAATAAACACTGTAACAAATGTATTGCTCATTGTTAGTAATACATGAACTAATGCTAACTAATGAACCTTATTGTAAAGTGTTACCAGTTAATCAGTTTTATTCTAAATCATTAATCATAAATCATAAAGACGATCCAGCACGCCACAGTCTATGAAACCAAGTTTTATTTTTCTTATTTTATACATATCTGTACATAAGCATCTCCCTCAAATAAAGAATCTGAATACAATAGAATGAAAATGATATTAACACACTTATTATTATTCAAATGACTCATGTCAGAATCAACATTCACGAACTGTTGAAAACCAGTCGGAGTGAACGTTACCGAAAGCTACAGGTCGAGTACAAGGCAGGCGTGCTTCCCTCCTCACACACACACACACACACACACACACACACACACACACTGTCCACCTGGAGCATGACACGGGTAAATCACGGCTGCTCAGAACACTCGCTTTCTTCTTCTTTTCTAAAACTTGAATTAAATTTCTCACAAGGCGCTTTTACACCATTGTATGCTTTGACGGTTATAATTTAGTGGCGACGGTAAGAGACTGTAGCGGATGAGTGAGCGAAGGCCGAGCGCTGGAGTGTGTGGGACGTCCCGCTCGGGGTCTCGTGAGGAACGTGTGTGTTATGATGAACCACAGAAGCAAAGGAAAGGTGTGTGATCTGATCTGATGGTGTGGAGGGTCTTCATTTAGATGGCGTTTTCTCTGCCAGGTGTTTCTGCTGGCTCTGAGCGTGCCTGTGGACACACACACACACACACACACACACACGTTGAGTTTTAATGTTTTTTTAGGGACTCTCCATAGGTGTAATGGTTTTTATACTGTTCAAACAGTATATTCTCTCTCCTTACGCTAACCCTACCCCTAAACCTACCCATCACACACACACACACACACACACAAACGCACTAACCCTACCCCTAAACCTACCCATCTCACACACACACACACACACACACACAAGCACTAACCCTACCCCTAAACATCACACACACACGCACTAACCCTACCCCTAAACCTACCCATCACACACACACACACACACACACACACACACACACGCACTAACCCTACCCCTAAACCTACCCATCACACACACACACACACACACGCACTAACCCTACCCCTAAACCTACCCATCTCACACACACACACACGCACTAACCCTACCCCTAAACCTACCCATCTCACACACACACACACACACACACACACACACACACGCACTAACCCTACCCCTAAACCTACCCATCTCACACACACACACACACACACACACACACACACAGACGCACTAACCCTACCCCTAAACCAACCCATCTCACACACACACACACACACACACACACACACACACACACACACACACACACACACACACTAACCCTACCCCTAAACATCACACACACACACGCACTAACCCTACCCCTAAACCTACCCATCACACACACATACACGCACTAACCCTACCCCTAAGCCTACCCATCGCACACACACACACACAAACTAACCCTACCCCTAAACCGACCCATCTCACACACACACACACACACTAACCCTACCCCTAAACCTACCCATCGCATACAAACACACACACACATACCCTACCCCTAAACCCCACTGTAAAAAAATATTGTTGGTTTAAGTTAAAAAAGTAAGTTACCTGGTTAAATTTTTTTGTTCATTAAAATTACAATTTTTTAGTTAATACAATGAAGGAGATTGGTTTATTATTAGAAACTCCAAATATTATGTTATCTGAATCACATTAATTATCTAACTTGATTTGACAAATCATGAAAATAATTTTTTACAGTATAGCTAACTTTAATATAAATAAAGTTCTTCCGGTTTTATTTAGAGGTATTTGGGTCACACTTTATATTAATTGGCCATAAATACTTTGCCACAAACCATTTGATACAATTTACTTATTGTGTACATTTATGTTAGTGCTACATTTTTCTATATATCCTAATCATTTAACAAATGTGTTTTCATTACTTCAATAAGCTCACTGTTTCTGGCTTTAATTACTACATTGTTTAAATGAATACATTTTTAGCCGACTGTGTGATTTTGTATATGTGCATTTCTGAACCGCATAAGTTGGACTCGGTCACCTCTGAGAACAGATCACTCTAGATTGATTAGAAATGCTTTTGCTGTAAAGCTGCTTTAAAAAACTAACCCTAACTATAACCATTCCCATCTCTAATCTCCTAAAGCCACGGCCAGAACATGTGGGAATTCCCCAGAACACATGAAGTTCAACAGTAAACACAGTCTCGTGAGTCGTGGGTAGTTAGAGTAGTTCAACAGTAAACACAGTCTCGTGAGTAGTTAGAGTAGTTAAACAGTAAAGACACAGTCTCGTGAGTCGTGGGTAGTTAGAGTAGTTCAACAGTAAAGACAGTCTCGTGAGTCGTGGGTAGTTAGAGTAGTTCAACAGTAAACACAGTCTCGTGAGTCGTGGGTAGTTAGAGTAGTTAGAGTAGTTCAACAGTAAACACACAGTCTCGTGAGTCGTGAGTAGTTAGAGTAGTTCAACAGTAAACACACAGTCTTGTGAGTCGTGGGTAGTTAGAGTAGTTCAACAGTAAACACACAGTCTCGTGAGTCGTGGGTAGTTAGAGTAGTTCAACAGTAAACACAGTCTCGTGAGTCGTGGGTAGTTAGAGTAGTTCAACAGTAAACACAGTCTCGTGAGTAGTTAGAGTAGTTAAACAGTAAAGACACAGTCTCGTGAGTCGTGGGTAGTTAGAGTAGTTAGAGTAGTTCAACAGTAAACACACAGTCTCGTGAGTCGTGAGTAGTTAGAGTAGTTCAACAGTAAACACAGTCTCGTGAGTCGTGGGTAGTTAGAGTAGTTCAACAGTAAACACACAGTCTCGTGAGTCGTGGGTAGTTAGAGTAGTTCAACAGTAAACACACAGTCTCGTGAGTCGTGGGTAGTTAGAGTAGTTCAACAGTAAACACACAGTCTCGTGAGTCGTGAGTAGTTAGAGTAGTTCAACAGTAAACACACAGTCTTGTGAGTCGTGGGTAGTTAGAGTAGTTCAACAGTAAACACACAGTCTCGTGAGTCGTGGGTAGTTAGAGTAGTTCAACAGTAAACACAGTCTCGTGAGTCGTGGGTAGTTAGAGTAGTTCAACAGTAAACACACAGTCTCGTGAGTCATGGGTAGTTAGAGTAGTTCAACAGTAAACACACAGTCTCGTGAGTAGTTAGAGTAGTTCAACAGTAAACACAGTCTCGTGAGTCGTGGGTAGTTAGAGTAGTTAGAGTAGTTAGAGTAGTTCAACAGTAAACACAGTCTCGTGAGTCGTGGGTAGTTAGAGTAGTTCAACAGTAAACACACAGTCTCGTGAGTCGTGGGTAGTTACAGTAGTTCAACAGTAAACACACAGTCTCGTGAGTCGTGGGCAGTTAGAGTAGTTCAACAGTAAACACACAGTCTCGTGGGTAGTTAGAGTAGTTCAACAGTAAACACAGTCTCGTGAGTCGTGGGCAGTTAGAGTAGTTCAACAGTAAACACACAGTCTCGTGGGTAGTTAGAGTAGTTCAACAGTAAACACAGTCTCGTGGGTAGTTAGAGTAGTTCAACAGTAAACAAAGTCTCGTGGGTAGTTAGAGTAGTTAAACAGTAAACACACAGTCTCGTGAGTAGTTAGAGTAGTTCAACAGTAAACACACAGTCTCGTGGGTAGTTAGAGTAGTTAAACAGTAAACACAGTCTCGTGAGTCGTGGGTAGTTGGAGTAGTTAAACAGTAAACACACAGTCTCGTGAGTCGTGAGTAGTTAGAGTAGTTCAACAGTAAACACACAGTCTCGTGAGTCGTGAGTAGTTAGAGTAGTTCAACAGTAAACACAGTTTTGTGGGTAGTTAGAGTAGTTAAACAATAAACACAGTCTCGTGGGTAATTAGAGTAGTTCAACAGTAAACACAGTCTCGTGAGTCGTGGGTAGTTAGAGTCGTTCAACAGTAAACACAGTCTCGTGAGTCGTGGGTAGTTAGAGTAGTTCAACAGTAAACACACAGTCTCGTGGGTAGTTAGAGTAGTTAAACAGTAAACACACAGTCTCGTGAGTCGTGGGTAGTTAGAGTAGTTAAACAGTAAACACACAGTCTCGTGAGTTGTGGGTAGTTAGAGTAGTTAAACAGTAAACACACAGTCTCGTGAGTCGTGGGTAGTTAGAGTAGTTCAACAGTAAACACACAGTCTCGTGGGTAGTTAGAGTAGTTCAACAGTAAACACAGTCTCGTGGGTCGTGAGTAGTTAGAGTAGTTAAACAGTAAACACAGTCTCGTGAGTCGTGGGTAGTTAAGAGTAGTTCAACAGTAAACACAGTCTCGTGAGTCGTGGGTAGTTAGAGTAGTTAAACAGTAAACACACAGTCTCGTGAGTCGTGGGTAGTTAGAGTAGTTCAACAGTAAACACAGTCTCGTGAGTCGTGTAGTTAGAGTAGTTCAACAGTAAACACACAGTCTCGTGGGTAGTTAGAGTAGTTCAACAGTAAACACACAGTCTCGTGAGTCGTGAGTAGTTAGAGTAGTTCAACAGTAAACACACAGTCTCGTGGGTAGTTAGAGTAGTTCAACAGTAAACACACAGTCTCGTGGGTAGTTAGAGTAGTTCAACAGTAAACACAGTCTCGTGGGTAGTTAGAGTAGTTCAACAGTAAACACAGTCTCGTGGGTAGTTAGAGTAGTTAGAGTAGTTCAACAGTAAACACACAGTCTCGTGGATAGTTAGAGTAGTTAAACAGTAAACACACAGTCTCGTGAGTCGTGGGTAGTTAGAGTAGTTAAACAGTAAACACACAGTCTCGTGAGTCGTGGGTAGTTAGAGTAGTTCAACAGTAAACACACAGTCTCGTGGGTAGTTAGAGTAGTTCAACAGTAAACACACAGTCTCGTGAGTCGTGGGTAGTTAGAGTAGTTCAACAGTAAACACACAGTCTCGTGGGTAGTTAGAGTAGTTCAACAGTAAACACAGTCTCGTGGGTCGTGAGTAGTTAGAGTAGTTAAACAGTAAACACAGTCTCGTGAGTCGTGGGTAGTTAAGAGTAGTTCAACAGTAAACAGTCTCGTGAGTCGTGGGTAGTTAGAGTAGTTAAACAGTAAACACACAGTCTCGTGAGTCGTGGGTAGTTAGAGTAGTTCAACAGTAAACACAGTCTCGTGAGTCGTGGGTAGTTAGAGTAGTTCAACAGTAAACACAGTCTCGTGAGTCGTGTAGTTAGAGTAGTTCAACAGTAAACACAGTCTCGTGAGTCGTGGGTAGTTAGAGTAGTTCAACAGTAAACACACAGTCTCGTGAGTCGTGAGTAGTTAGAGTAGTTCAACAGTAAACACACAGTCTCGTGGGTAGTTAGAGTAGTTCAACAGTAAACACAGTCTCGTGGGTAGTTAGAGTAGTTCAACAGTAAACACAGTCTCGTGGGTAGTTAGAGTAGTTAGAGTAGTTCAACAGTAAACACACAGTCTCGTGGGTAGTTAGAGTAGTTAAACAGTAAACACACAGTCTCGTGAGTCGTGAGTAGTTAGAGTAGTTCAACAGTAAACACACAGTCTCGTGGGTAGTTAGAGTAGTTCAACAGTAAACACACAGTCTCGTGGGTAGTTAGAGTAGTTCAACAGTAAACACAGTCTCGTGGGTAGTTAGAGTAGTTCAACAGTAAACACAGTCTCGTGAGTCGTGGGTAGTTAGAGTAGTTCAACAGTAAACACAGTCTCGTGAGTCGTGGGTAGTTAGAGTAGTTCAACAGTAAACAGTCTCGTGGGTAGTTAGAGTAGTTCAACAGTAAACACAGTCTCGTGAGTCGTGGGTAGTTAGAGTAGTTCAACAGTAAACACAGTCTCGTGAGTCGTGGGTAGTTAGAGTAGTTCAACAGTAAACACAGTCTCGTGGGTAGTTAGAGTAGTTCAACAGTAAACACACAGTCTCGTGGGTAGTTAGAGTAGTTCCACAGTAAACACAGTCTCGTGAGTCGTGAGTAGTTAGAGTAGTTCAACAGTAAACACAGTCTCGTGAGTCGTGGGTAGTTAGAGTAGTTCAACAGTAAACACAGTCTCGTGAGTCGTGGGTAGTTAGAGTAGTTCAACAGTAAACACAGTCTCGTGAGTCGTGAGTAGTTAGAGTAGTTCAACAGTAAACACACAGTCTCGTGAGTCGTGAGTAGTTAGAGTAGTTAAACAGTAAACACACAGTCTCGTGAGTCGTGGGTAGTTAGAGTAGTTCAACAGTAAACACAGTCTCGTGAGTCGTGGGTAGTTAGAGTAGTTCAACAGTAAACACAGTCTCGTGGGTAGTTAGAGTAGTTCAACAGTAAACACAGTCTCGTGGGTAGTTAGAGTAGTTCAACAGTAAACACACAGTCTCCGGAGTCGTGGGTAGTTAGAGTAGTTAAACAGTAAACACACAGTCTCGTGAGTCGTGAGTAGTTAGAGTAGTTCAACAGTAAACACAGTCTCGTGGGTAGTTAGAGTAGTTAAACAGTAAACAGTCTCGTGAGTCGTGAGTAGTTAGAGTAGTTAAACAGTAAACAGTCTCGTGAGTCGTGGGTAGTTAGAGTAGTTCAACAGTAAACACAGTCTCGTGAGTCGTGGGTAGTTAGAGTAGTTCAACAGTAAACACACAGTCTCGTGAGTCGTGGGTAGTTAGAGTAGTTAAACAGTAAACACACAGTCTCGTGAGTCGTGGGTAGTTAGAGTAGTTCAACAGTAAACACAGTCTCGTGAGTCGTGGGTAGTTAGAGTAGTTCAACAGTAAACACAGTCTCGTGAGTCGTGGGTAGTTAGAGTAGTTAAACAGTAAACACACAGTCTCGTGGGTAGTTAGAGTAGTTCAACAGTAAACACACAGTCTCGTGAGTCGTGGGTAGTTAGAGTAGTTCAACAGTAAACACAGTCTCGTGAGTCGTGGGTAGTTAGAGTAGTTCGACAGTAAACACAGTCTCGTGAGTCGTGGGTAGTTAGAGTAGTTCAACAGTAAACACAGTCTTGTGAGTCGTGGGTAGTTAGAGTAGTTCAACAGTACACACAGTCTCGTGAGTCGTGGGTAGTTAGAGTAGTTCAACAGTAAACACACAGTCTCGTGAGTCGTGGGTAGTTAGAGTAGTTAAACAGTAAACACACAGTCTCGTGAGTCGTGGGTAGTTAGAGTAGTTCAACAGTAAACACAGTCTCGTGAGTCGTGGGTAGTTAGAGTAGTTCAACAGTAAACACAGTCTCGTGAGTCGTGGGTAGTTAGAGTAGTTAAACAGTAAACACACAGTCTCGTGGGTAGTTAGAGTAGTTCAACAGTAAACACACAGTCTCGTGAGTCGTGGGTAGTTAGAGTAGTTCAACAGTAAACACAGTCTCGTGAGTCGTGGGTAGTTAGAGTAGTTCGACAGTAAACACAGTCTCGTGAGTCGTGGGTAGTTAGAGTAGTTCGACAGTAAACACAGTCTCGTGAGTCGTGGGTAGTTAGAGTAGTTCAACAGTACACACAGTCTCGTGAGTCGTGGGTAGTTAGAGTAGTTCAACAGTAAACACACAGTCTCGTGAGTCGTGGGTAGTTAGAGTAGTTCAACAGTAAACACAGTCTCGTGGGTAGTTAGAGTAGTTAAACAGTAAACACACAGTCTCGTGAGTCAAGGGTAGTTAGAGTAGTTCAACAGTAAACACACAGTCTCGTGGGTAGTTAGAGTAGTTAAACAGTAAACACACAGTCTCGTGAGTCGTGGGTAGTTAGAGTAGTTCAACAATAAACACAGTCTCGTGGGTAGTTAGAGTAGTTAAACAGTAAACACACAGTCTCGTGAGTCAAGGGTAGTTAGAGTAGTTAAACAGTAAACACACAGTCTCGTGAGTCGTGGGTAGTTAGAGTAGTTAAACAGTAAACACACAGTCTCGTGAGTCGTGGGTAGTTAGAGTAGTTCAACAGTAAACACAGTCTCGTGCGTAGTTAGAGTAGTTAAACAGTAAACACACAGTCTCGTGGGTAGTTAGAGTAGTTCAACAGTAAACACACAGTCTCGTGAGTCGTGAGTAGTTAGAGTAGTTAGAGTAGTTCAACAGTAAACACACAGTCTCGTGAGTCGTGAGTAGTTAGAGTAGTTCAACAGTAAACACACAGTCTCGTGGGTAGTTAGAGTAGTTCAACAGTAAACACACAGTCTCGTGAGTCGTGGGTAGTTACAGTAGTTAAACAGTAAACACAGTCTCGTGGGTAGTTAGAGTAGTTAAACAGTAAACACACAGTCTCGTGAGTCGTGAGTAGTTAGAGTAGTTCAACAGTAAACACACAGTCTCGTGAGTCGTGAGTAGTTAGAGTAGTTCAACAGTAAACACACAGTCTCGTGAGTCGTGAGTAGTTAGAGTAGTTAAACAGTAAACACACAGTCTCGTGAGTCGTGGGTAGTTAGAGTAGTTCAACAGTAAACACACAGTCTCGTGAGTCGTGGGTAGTTAGAGTAGTTCAACAGTAAACACAGTCTCGTGGGTAGTTAGAGTAGTTCAACAGTAAACACACAGTCTCGTGAGTCGTGAGTAGTTAGAGTAGTTAAACAGTAAACACAGTCTCGTGAGTCGTGAGTAGTTAGAGTAGTTCAACAGTAAACACAGAGTCTCGTGAGTCGTGAGTAGTTAGAGTAGTTAAACAGTAAACACAGTCTCGTGAGTCGTGGGTAGTTAGAGTAGTTCAACAGTAAACACACAGTCTCGTGGGTAGTTAGAGTAGTTCAACAGTAAACACACAGTCTCGTGGGTAGTTAGAGTAGTTCAACAGTAAACACAGAATCTCGTGAGTCGTGAGTAGTTAGAGTAGTTAAACAGTAAACACAGTCTCGTGAGTCGTGGGTAGTTAGAGTAGTTCAACAGTAAACACAGTCTCGTGGGTAGTTAGAGTAGTTCAACAGTAAACACACAGTCTCGTGAGTCGTGGGTAGTTAGAGTAGTTCAACAGTAAACACAGTCTCGTGGGTAGTTAGAGTAGTTCAACAGTAAACACAGTCTCGTGAGTCGTGAGTAGTTAGAGTAGTTCAACAGTAAACACAGTCTCGTGAGTCGTGGGTAGTTAGAGTAGTTCAACAGTAAACACAGTCTCGTGGGTAGTTAGAGTAGTTCAACAGTAAACACAGTCTCGTGAGTCGTGAGTAGTTAGAGTAGTTCAACAGTAAACACAGTCTCGTGAGTCGTGAGTAGTTAGAGTAGTTCAACAGTAAACACACAGTCTCGTGGGTAGTTAGAGTAGTTCAACAGTAAACACAGAATCTCGTGAGTCGTGGGTAGTTAGAGTAGTTAAACAGTAAACACACAGTCTCGTGAGTCGTGGGTAGTTAGAGTAGTTCAACAGTAAACACAGTCTCGTGAGTCGTGGGTAGTTAGAGTAGTTCAACAGTAAACACACAGTCTCGTGAGTCGTGGGTAGTTAGAGTAGTTCAACAGTAAACACAGTCTCGTGAGTAGTTAGAGTAGTTCAACAGTAAACACAGTCTCGTGAGTCGTGGGTAGTTAGAGTAGTTCAACAGTAAACACAGTCTCGTGGGTAGTTAGAGTAGTTCAACAGTAAACACAGTCTCGTGGGTAGTTAGAGTAGTTCAACAGTAAACACACAGTCTCGTGGGTAGTTAGAGTAGTTCCACAGTAAACACAGTCTCGTGAGTCGTGAGTAGTTAGAGTAGTTCAACAGTAAACACAGTCTCGTGAGTCGTGAGTTGTTAGAGTAGTTCAACAGTAAACACAGTCTCGTGAGTCGTGAGTAGTTAGAGTAGTTCAACAGTAAACACAGTCTCGTGAGTCGTGAGTAGTTAGAGTAGTTCAACAGTAAACACAGTCTCGTGAGTCGTGAGTAGTTAGAGTAGTTAAACAGTAAACACAGTCTCGTGGGTAGTTAGAGTAGTTCAACAGTAAACACAGAGTCTCGTGAGTCGTGGGTAGTTAGAGTAGTTCAACAATAAACACAGTCTCGTGGGTAGTTAGAGTAGTTAAACAGTAAACACACAGTCTCGTGAGTCAAGGGTAGTTAGAGTAGTTAAACAGTAAACACACAGTCTCGTGAGTCGTGGGTAGTTACAGTAGTTAAACAGTAAACACACAGTCTCGTGAGTCGTGGATAGTTAGAGTAGTTCAACAGTAAACACACAGTCTCGTGAGTCGTGGGTAGTTACAGTAGTTAAACAGTAAACACACAGTCTCGTGAGTCGTGGATAGTTAGAGTAGTTGGAGTAGTTAAACAGTAAACACACAGTCTCGTGAGTCGTGGGTAGTTAGAGTAGTTCAACAGTAAACACACAGTCTCGTGAGTCGTGGGTAGTTACAGTAGTTAAACAGTAAACACAGTCTCGTGGGTAGTTAGAGTAGTTAAACAGTAAACACACAGTCTCGTGAGTCGTGAGTAGTTAGAGTAGTTCAACAGTAAACACAGTCTCGTGGGTAGTTAGAGTAGTTAAACAGTAAACACACAGTCTCGTGGGTAGTTAGAGTAGTTCAACAGTAAACACACAGTCTCGTGAGTCGTGAGTAGTTAGAGTAGTTAGAGTAGTTCAACAGTAAACACACAGTCTCGTGAGTCGTGAGTAGTTAGAGTAGTTCAACAGTAAACACAGTCTCGTGGGTAGTTAGAGTAGTTCAACAGTAAACACACAGTCTCGTGAGTCGTGGGTAGTTACAGTAGTTAAACAGTAAACACAGTCTCGTGGGTAGTTAGAGTAGTTAAACAGTAAACACACAGTCTCGTGAGTCGTGAGTAGTTAGAGTAGTTCAACAGTAAACACACAGTCTCGTGAGTCGTGAGTAGTTAGAGTAGTTCAACAGTAAACACACAGTCTCGTGAGTCGTGAGTAGTTAGAGTAGTTAAACAGTAAACACACAGTCTCGTGAGTCGTGGGTAGTTAGAGTAGTTCAACAGTAAACACACAGTCTCGTGAGTCGTGGGTAGTTAGAGTAGTTCAACAGTAAACACAGTCTCGTGGGTAGTTAGAGTAGTTCAACAGTAAACACACAGTCTCGTGAGTCGTGGGTAGTTAGAGTAGTTCAACAGTAAACACAGTCTCGTGGGTAGTTAGAGTAGTTCAACAGTAAACACACAGTCTCGTGAGTCGTGAGTAGTTAGAGTAGTTAAACAGTAAACACAGTCTCGTGAGTCGTGAGTAGTTAGAGTAGTTCAACAGTAAACACAGAGTCTCGTGAGTCGTGAGTAGTTAGAGTAGTTAAACAGTAAACACAGTCTCGTGAGTCGTGGGTAGTTAGAGTAGTTCAACAGTAAACACACAGTCTCGTGGGTAGTTAGAGTAGTTCAACAGTAAACACACAGTCTCGTGGGTAGTTAGAGTAGTTCAACAGTAAACACAGAATCTCGTGAGTCGTGAGTAGTTAGAGTAGTTAAACAGTAAACACAGTCTCGTGAGTCGTGGGTAGTTAGAGTAGTTCAACAGTAAACACAGTCTCGTGGGTAGTTAGAGTAGTTCAACAGTAAACACACAGTCTCGTGAGTCGTGGGTAGTTAGAGTAGTTCAACAGTAAACACAGTCTCGTGGGTAGTTAGAGTAGTTCAACAGTAAACACAGTCTCGTGAGTCGTGAGTAGTTAGAGTAGTTCAACAGTAAACACAGTCTCGTGAGTCGTGGGTAGTTAGAGTAGTTCAACAGTAAACACAGTCTCGTGGGTAGTTAGAGTAGTTCAACAGTAAACACACAGTCTCGTGAGTCGTGAGTAGTTAGAGTAGTTCAACAGTAAACACAGTCTCGTGAGTCGTGAGTAGTTAGAGTAGTTCAACAGTAAACACAGTCTCGTGAGTCGTGAGTAGTTAGAGTAGTTCAACAGTAAACACAGTCTCGTGGGTAGTTAGAGTAGTTCAACAGTAAACACACAGTCTCGTGAGTCGTGGGTAGTTAGAGTAGTTCAACAGTAAACACAGAGTCTCGTGAGTCGTGAGTAGTTAGAGTAGTTCAACAGTAAACACAGTCTCGTGAGTCGTGAGTTGTTAGAGTAGTTCAACAGTAAACACAGTCTCGTGAGTCGTGAGTAGTTAGAGTAGTTCAACAGTAAACACAGTCTCGTGAGTCGTGAGTAGTTAGAGTAGTTCAACAGTAAACACAGTCTCGTGAGTCGTGAGTAGTTATAGTAGTTCAACAGTAAACACACAGTCTCGTGGGTAGTTAGAGTAGTTAGAGTAGTTAAACAGTAAACACACAGTCTCGTGAGTCGTGGGTAGTTACAGTAGTTAAACAGTAAACAGTCTCGTGGGTAGTTAGAGTAGTTAAACAGTAAACACACAGTCTCGGGAGTCGTGAGTAGTTAGAGTAGTTCAACAGTAAACACACAGTCTCGTGAGTCGTGAGTAGTTAGAGTAGTTAAACAGTAAA
Source organism: Rhinichthys klamathensis goyatoka (assembly GCF_029890125.1). NCBI lineage: Eukaryota > Metazoa > Chordata > Actinopteri > Cypriniformes > Leuciscidae > Rhinichthys > Rhinichthys klamathensis. Next base: position 1,132,344 of record NW_026606788.1, on the reverse strand, counting down.
CACACAATCTCGGGAGTCGTGGGTAGTTAGAGTAGTTCAACAGTAAACACAGTCTCGTGGGTAGTTAGAGTAGTTCAACAGTAAACACACAGTCTCGTGAGTCGTGGGTAGTTAAGAGTAGTTCAACAGTAAACACAGTCTCGTGAGTCGTGGGTAGTTAGAGTAGTTCAACAGTAAACACACAGTCTCGTGAGTCGTGGGTAGTTAGAGTAGTTCAACAGTAAACACAGTCTCGTGGGTAGTTAGAGTAGTTCAACAGTAAACACACAGTCTCGTGAGTCGTGAGTAGTTTGAGTAGTTCAACAGTAAACACAGTCTCGTGAGTCGTGAGTAGTTAGAGTAGTTAAACAGTAAACACACAGTCTCGTGGGCAGTTAGAGTAGTTCAACAGTAAACACAGTCTCGTGAGTCGTGGGTAGTTAGAGTAGTTCAACAGTAAACACACAGTCTCGTGGGTAGTTAGAGTAGTTGGAGTAGTTAAACAGTAAACACACAGTCTCGTGAGTCGTGGGTAGTTAGAGTAGTTCAACAGTAAACACACAGTCTCGTGGGCAGTTAGAGTAGTTCAACAGTAAACACACAGTCTCGTGGGTAGTTAGAGTAGTTGGAGTAGTTAAACAGTAAACACACAGTCTCGTGGGTAGTTAGAGTAGTTCAACAGTAAACACACAGTCTCGTGAGTCGTGGGTAGTTAGAGTAGTTCAACAGTAAACACAGTCTCGTGAGTCGTGGGTAGTTAGAGTAGTTCAACAGTAAACACACAGTCTCGTGAGTCGTGGGTAGTTAGAGTAGTTCAACAGTAAACACAGTCTCGTGAGTAGTTAGAGTAGTTCAACAGTAAACACACAGTCTCGTGAGTCGTGGGTAGTTAGAGTAGTTCAACAGTAAACACACAGTCTCGTGAGTCGTGGGTAGTTAGAGTAGTTCAACAGTAAACACACAGTCTCGTGAGTCGTGGGTAGTTAGAGTAGTTAGAGTAGTTAGAGTAGTTCAACAGTAAACACACAGTCTCGTGAGTCGTGGGTAGTTAGAGTAGTTCAACAGTAAACACACAGTCTCGTGAGTCGTGGGTAGTTAGAGTAGTTAGAGTAGTTCAACAGTAAACACACAGTCTCGTGGGTAGTTAGAGTAGTTGGAGTAGTTAAACAGTAAACACACAGTCTCGTGAGTCGTGGGTAGTTAGAGTAGTTCAACAGTAAACACACAGTCTTGTGAGTAGTTAGAGTAGTTCAACAGTAAACACAGTCTCGTGAGTCGTGGGTAGTTAGAGTAGTTCAACAGTAAACACAGTCTCGTGAGTCGTGGGTAGTTAGAGTAGTTCAACAGTAAACACAGTCTCGTGGGTAGTTAGAGTAGTTGGAGTAGTTAAACAGTAAACACACAGTCTCGTGAGTCGTGAGTAGTTAGAGTAGTTCAACAGTAAACACACAGTCTCGTGAGTAGTTAGAGTAGTTCAACAGTAAACACAGTCTCGTGAGTCGTGGGTAGTTAGAGTAGTTCAACAGTAAACACAGTCTCGTGAGTAGTTAGAGTAGTTCAACAGTAAACACACAGTCTCGTGAGTCGTGGGTAGTTAGAGTAGTTCAACAGTAAACACACAGTCTCGTGAGTCGTGGGTAGTTAGAGTAGTTCAACAGTAAACACACAGTCTCGTGAGTAGTTAGAGTAGTTCAACAGTAAACACACAGTCTCGTGAGTCGTGGGTAGTTAGAGTAGTTAGAGTAGTTAGAGTAGTTCAACAGTAAACACACAGTCTCGTGAGTCGTGGGTAGTTAAAGTAGTTCAACAGTAAACACACAGTCCCGTGGGTAGTTAGAGTAGTTGGAGTAGTTAAACAGTAAACACACAGTCTCGTGGGTAGTTAGAGTAGTTGGAGTAGTTAAACAGTAAACACACAGTCTCGTGGGTAGTTAGAGTAGTTGGAGTAGTTAAACAGTAAACACACAGTCTCGTGAGTAGTTAGAGTAGTTAGAGTAGTTCAACAGTAAACACACAGTCTCGTGAGTCGTGAGTAGTTAGAGTAGTTCAACAGTAAACACAGTCTCGTGAGTCGTGAGTAGTTAGAGTAGTTCAACAGTAAACACACAGTCTCGTGGGTAGTTAGAGTAGTTGGAGTAGTTAAACAGTAAACACACAGTCTCGTGAGTAGTTAGAGTAGTTCAACAGTAAACACAGTCTCGTGAGTCGTGGGTAGTTAGAGTAGTTCAACAGTAAACACAGTCTCGTGAGTCGTGAGTAGTTAGAGTAGTTCAACAGTAAACACAGTCTCGTGGGTAGTTAGAGTAGTTGGAGTAGTTAAACAGTAAACACACAGTCTCGTGAGTCGTGGGTAGTTAGAGTAGTTCAACAGTAAACACAGTCTCGTGGGTAGTTAGAGTAGTTGGAGTAGTTAAACAGTAAACACAGTCTCGTGAGTCGTGGGTAGTTAGAGTAGTTCAACAGTAAACACACAGTCTCGTGAGTCGTGGGTAGTTACAGTAGTTAAACAGTAAACACACAGTCTCGTGAGTCGTGGATAGTTAGAGTAGTTCAACAGTAAACACACAGTCTCGTGAGTCGTGGGTAGTTACAGTAGTTAAACAGTAAACACACAGTCTCGTGAGTCGTGGATAGTTAGAGTAGTTGGAGTAGTTAAACAGTAAACACACAGTCTCGTGAGTCGTGGGTAGTTAGAGTAGTTCAACAGTAAACACACAGTCTCGTGAGTCGTGGGTAGTTACAGTAGTTAAACAGTAAACACACAGTCTCGTGAGTCGTGGATAGTTAGAGTAGTTCAACAGTAAACACACAGTCTCGTGAGTCGTGGGTAGTTACAGTAGTTAAACAGTAAACACACAGTCTCGTAGGTAGTTAGAGTAGTTCAACAGTAAACACACAGTCTCGTGAGTCGTGGGTAGTTAGAGTAGTTCAACAGTAAACACAGTCTCGTGGGTAGTTAGAGTAGTTCAACAGTAAACACACAGTCTCGTGAGTCGTGAGTAGTTAGAGTAGTTAAACAGTAAACACAGTCTCGTGAGTCGTGAGTAGTTAGAGTAGTTCAACAGTAAACACAGAGTCTCGTGAGTCGTGAGTAGTTAGAGTAGTTAAACAGTAAACACAGTCTCGTGAGTCGTGGGTAGTTAGAGTAGTTCAACAGTAAACACACAGTCTCGTGGGTAGTTAGAGTAGTTCAACAGTAAACACACAGTCTCGTGGGTAGTTAGAGTAGTTCAACAGTAAACACAGAATCTCGTGAGTCGTGAGTAGTTAGAGTAGTTAAACAGTAAACACAGTCTCGTGAGTCGTGGGTAGTTAGAGTAGTTCAACAGTAAACACAGTCTCGTGGGTAGTTAGAGTAGTTCAACAGTAAACACACAGTCTCGTGAGTCGTGGGTAGTTAGAGTAGTTCAACAGTAAACACAGTCTCGTGGGTAGTTAGAGTAGTTCAACAGTAAACACAGTCTCGTGAGTCGTGAGTAGTTAGAGTAGTTCAACAGTAAACACAGTCTCGTGAGTCGTGGGTAGTTAGAGTAGTTCAACAGTAAACACAGTCTCGTGGGTAGTTAGAGTAGTTCAACAGTAAACACAGTCTCGTGAGTCGTGAGTAGTTAGAGTAGTTCAACAGTAAACACAGTCTCGTGAGTCGTGAGTAGTTAGAGTAGTTCAACAGTAAACACACAGTCTCGTGGGTAGTTAGAGTAGTTCAACAGTAAACACAGAATCTCGTGAGTCGTGGGTAGTTAGAGTAGTTAAACAGTAAACACACAGTCTCGTGAGTCGTGGGTAGTTAGAGTAGTTCAACAGTAAACACAGTCTCGTGAGTCGTGGGTAGTTAGAGTAGTTCAACAGTAAACACACAGTCTCGTGAGTCGTGGGTAGTTAGAGTAGTTCAACAGTAAACACAGTCTCGTGAGTAGTTAGAGTAGTTCAACAGTAAACACAGTCTCGTGAGTCGTGGGTAGTTAGAGTAGTTCAACAGTAAACACAGTCTCGTGGGTAGTTAGAGTAGTTCAACAGTAAACACAGTCTCGTGGGTAGTTAGAGTAGTTCAACAGTAAACACAGTCTCGTGAGTCGTGAGTAGTTAGAGTAGTTCAACAGTAAACACAGTCTCGTGAGTCGTGGGTAGTTAGAGTAGTTCAACAGTAAACACAGTCTCGTGGGTAGTTAGAGTAGTTCAACAGTAAACACACAGTCTCGTGAGTCGTGAGTAGTTAGAGTAGTTCAACAGTAAACACAGTCTCGTGAGTCGTGAGTAGTTAGAGTAGTTCAACAGTAAACACAGTCTCGTGAGTCGTGAGTAGTTAGAGTAGTTCAACAGTAAACACAGTCTCGTGGGTAGTTAGAGTAGTTCAACAGTAAACACACAGTCTCGTGAGTCGTGGGTAGTTAGAGTAGTTCAACAGTAAACACAGAGTCTCGTGAGTCGTGAGTAGTTAGAGTAGTTCAACAGTAAACACAGTCTCGTGAGTCGTGAGTAGTTAGAGTAGTTCAACAGTAAACACAGTCTCGTGAGTCGTGAGTAGTTAGAGTAGTTCAACAGTAAACACAGTCTCGTGAGTCGTGAGTAGTTATAGTAGTTCAACAGTAAACACAGTCTCGTGAGTCGTGAGTAGTTAGAGTAGTTCAACAGTAAACACAGTCTCGTGAGTCGTGAGTAGTTAGAGTAGTTCAACAGTAAACACAGTCTCGTGAGTCGTGAGTAGTTATAGTAGTTCAACAGTAAACACACAGTCTCGTGGGTAGTTAGAGTAGTTAGAGTAGTTAAACAGTAAACACACAGTCTCGTGAGTCGTGGGTAGTTACAGTAGTTAAACAGTAAACAGTCTCGTGGGTAGTTAGAGTAGTTAAACAGTAAACACACAGTCTCGGGAGTCGTGAGTAGTTAGAGTAGTTCAACAGTAAACACACAGTCTCGTGAGTCGTGAGTAGTTAGAGTAGTTAAACAGTAAACACACAATCTCGGGAGTCGTGGGTAGTTAGAGTAGTTCAACAGTAAACACAGTCTCGTGGGTAGTTAGAGTAGTTCAACAGTAAACACACAGTCTCGTGAGTCGTGGGTAGTTAAGAGTAGTTCAACAGTAAACACAGTCTCGTGAGTCGTGGGTAGTTAGAGTAGTTCAACAGTAAACACACAGTCTCGTGAGTCGTGGGTAGTTAGAGTAGTTCAACAGTAAACACAGTCTCGTGGGTAGTTAGAGTAGTTCAACAGTAAACACACAGTCTCGTGAGTCGTGAGTAGTTTGAGTAGTTCAACAGTAAACACAGTCTCGTGAGTCGTGAGTAGTTAGAGTAGTTAAACAGTAAACACACAGTCTCGTGGGCAGTTAGAGTAGTTCAACAGTAAACACACAGTCTCGTGAGTCGTGGGTAGTTAGAGTAGTTCAACAGTAAACACAGTCTCGTGAGTCGTGGGTAGTTAGAGTAGTTCAACAGTAAACACACAGTCTCGTGGGTAGTTAGAGTAGTTGGAGTAGTTAAACAGTAAACACACAGTCTCGTGAGTCGTGGGTAGTTAGAGTAGTTCAACAGTAAACACACAGTCTCGTGGGCAGTTAGAGTAGTTCAACAGTAAACACACAGTCTCGTGGGTAGTTAGAGTAGTTGGAGTAGTTAAACAGTAAACACACAGTCTCGTGGGTAGTTAGAGTAGTTCAACAGTAAACACACAGTCTCGTGAGTCGTGGGTAGTTAGAGTAGTTCAACAGTAAACACAGTCTCGTGAGTCGTGGGTAGTTAGAGTAGTTCAACAGTAAACACACAGTCTCGTGAGTCGTGGGTAGTTAGAGTAGTTCAACAGTAAACACAGTCTCGTGAGTAGTTAGAGTAGTTCAACAGTAAACACACAGTCTCGTGAGTCGTGGGTAGTTAGAGTAGTTCAACAGTAAACACACAGTCTCGTGAGTCGTGGGTAGTTAGAGTAGTTCAACAGTAAACACACAGTCTCGTGAGTCGTGGGTAGTTAGAGTAGTTAGAGTAGTTAGAGTAGTTCAACAGTAAACACACAGTCTCGTGAGTCGTGGGTAGTTAGAGTAGTTCAACAGTAAACACACAGTCTCGTGAGTCGTGGGTAGTTAGAGTAGTTAGAGTAGTTCAACAGTAAACACACAGTCTCGTGGGTAGTTAGAGTAGTTGGAGTAGTTAAACAGTAAACACACAGTCTCGTGAGTCGTGGGTAGTTAGAGTAGTTCAACAGTAAACACACAGTCTCGTGAGTAGTTAGAGTAGTTCAACAGTAAACACAGTCTCGTGAGTCGTGGGTAGTTAGAGTAGTTCAACAGTAAACACAGTCTCGTGAGTCGTGGGTAGTTAGAGTAGTTCAACAGTAAACACAGTCTCGTGGGTAGTTAGAGTAGTTGGAGTAGTTAAACAGTAAACACACAGTCTCGTGAGTCGTGAGTAGTTAGAGTAGTTCAACAGTAAACACACAGTCTCGTGAGTAGTTAGAGTAGTTCAACAGTAAACACAGTCTCGTGAGTCGTGGGTAGTTAGAGTAGTTCAACAGTAAACACAGTCTCGTGAGTAGTTAGAGTAGTTCAACAGTAAACACACAGTCTCGTGAGTCGTGGGTAGTTAGAGTAGTTCAACAGTAAACACACAGTCTCGTGAGTCGTGGGTAGTTAGAGTAGTTCAACAGTAAACACACAGTCTCGTGAGTAGTTAGAGTAGTTCAACAGTAAACACACAGTCTCGTGAGTCGTGGGTAGTTAGAGTAGTTAGAGTAGTTAGAGTAGTTCAACAGTAAACACACAGTCTCGTGAGTCGTGGGTAGTTAAAGTAGTTCAACAGTAAACACACAGTCCCGTGGGTAGTTAGAGTAGTTGGAGTAGTTAAACAGTAAACACACAGTCTCGTGGGTAGTTAGAGTAGTTGGAGTAGTTAAACAGTAAACACACAGTCTCGTGGGTAGTTAGAGTAGTTGGAGTAGTTAAACAGTAAACACACAGTCTCGTGAGTAGTTAGAGTAGTTAGAGTAGTTCAACAGTAAACACACAGTCTCGTGAGTCGTGAGTAGTTAGAGTAGTTCAACAGTAAACACAGTCTCGTGAGTCGTGAGTAGTTAGAGTAGTTCAACAGTAAACACACAGTCTCGTGGGTAGTTAGAGTAGTTGGAGTAGTTAAACAGTAAACACACAGTCTCGTGAGTAGTTAGAGTAGTTCAACAGTAAACACAGTCTCGTGAGTCGTGGGTAGTTAGAGTAGTTCAACAGTAAACACAGTCTCGTGAGTCGTGAGTAGTTAGAGTAGTTCAACAGTAAACACAGTCTCGTGGGTAGTTAGAGTAGTTGGAGTAGTTAAACAGTAAACACACAGTCTCGTGAGTCGTGGGTAGTTAGAGTAGTTCAACAGTAAACACAGTCTCGTG